>NW_021604933.1:1462473-1529556 GCF_004785775.1 Grammomys surdaster | reverse complement strand
TATCTATCTATCTATCTATCTATCTATCTATCTATCTATCTATCTATACTGGAGGAACCTTGAATTTCTGTTCTTCCCAATTCCACTTCCTAGGTACTGAGACTAAGCTTGCAATATCACACTTTGTTTGTATGTATGTATGTATGTATGTATGTTTGTTTGTTGCATTGACACAGGACATTTTTATACAAGTGTACATGTGTATTCCCTGCTTACTCCGCCATCTTCCCCTTCTCCCTCCTTTGTTCCCCTAGACAGTTTTGACCCTACTTTCACTCCATGTAATCTTATATGCCTATGTAAAATCTATGAGCCACAAAGAAAAGAAAGCATGCGATATTTACCTCTCTGAGACTGGCTTAATTTGTTAAACATGATTATTTCCAGTTATATCGATTTTCCTTCAAACAGCATAGCTTTCTTTTTCCTTCTTTATGGCTGAGAGAATTCCACTGTGTTTTCTCCACTATTCCTCTGATAGACACCTTTATTGGCTCCGTATGTAGCCATTGTGAACAGTGTCACAGGAACCAGGGGTGCCCAGGTAATCTGTGTCATAGGTTCACTCGCATCCTTCAGGTAAATTTCCAGGATCAGTGTGGCAGGTTTATATAGTCAGTCTTTTGGGTTGATCTCCTATAGGACATCTTTGAAAACTGCTTTCTTGACATTTTCCAAGGGTGTAGTCCCTGAAAGGGACATCTGCCAGATGTCCACATTCCTTCAGAAACACCCCAGGCAAGTATTTGCCTATCCAGTCAGACTTGGATATCTCTTCTTGAACCATGTATAAAAGTTAGAGGCTACCTGCACAACTTGGTGGTATCTCTGATCATTCCGAGTTAGAGAAACAAAAGACAGAACTCTGTTTTGGGTTTATGATTTCAAATGGATTAAACGACACTCTTGTCGACAACATGGTTTTAAGCCCAGCTTAATTTATAAGAACAACAATAATCACAGACACTTCTTATTTTACAGCCAAGATGAATCTGCTTGGAACTCATTATATTCCTAGATTCTTTATTTGACTAATAGAAGTGTGTTATTGTGGCTCGTGAATTCTCTCATTATTATCAGCATTGTTATTCATACTTTTATCCAATGTTATTATTTTTGTCTAGTTTCCTTTTTCTTTAGTTTTCCATAATGCCTCAAAGCTTTTGTTTTACTTATAATCATACATTTCTTCATGGCAGAGATAATTCTGTTGATGTTCCAGAGAGGAGGAAGGGTAAGGAACAGAGCTGGACTGGATGGCCTCCACAAAGCCGTTTCCACACCAAAGGAAAACCATGATGATGGATTTGTTCATGCCACTTCATGCCTGGCATGGTGCCCATGCTTAAAGCTCCTCGGGTGCAACGCGTCTAAAAATGGACAGTGGTGTTTCCCAGAGTGTGCTTGAGTACTATTTTGACTAAGTAATACAGTCAGTAGGTTGAATGAGTTCAGTGAAGTGACTATCCATAACTCACCTTCTTCAATAGATAACATTAGCACCAGTTCTCTATGTGGAATTAATGGCTCCTAACTCCATTGATGTGAAGACAAGACTTAATATGGATATAGCCTGCCTCTATTGAGCCTGTGTCTTTCTACTTCCTGATCTACCAAGATGTCACCCAGCTGCCTCATAGCTCCTCTGTCATAGACAAAGGCCATTCCCAGATGCTGTGCCTTTCTCTATCATGGACTTGTAGCTTTTAACCATGAGGTAGAATAAATCTATCCTCCTTTTAGTTGCTTTGGCCACACTGATGAGAAAAATAACACCACCAGGCTGGGCTTATCTAAGATGATCAGTAAGTATGTTAAATGCTTGTTTTGTTTCTTTGTTTTTTTTCCTTATGACATTTTCAACTGAATATTGGTTATCAGTATCTCACCTAGTCGTATATGCATATGCATACATGCATATGTGTGTGCATATAATTTGATTATCTGACACCCAGTAGGTGCTTAATAATATTAAATTATTACTTCATCTTCCCCTAGGAACTTAAAATATATTGAAAACAACAACACCCCACCAAATAACCAGGAGTATGCTCTAAAGGAACAGGGAAGGGGCCCTGCTGAAGAAAGAACAAAATGTGGGGTTCTTCCAGATGGAGAGGGGTGTCTATTTACACTCTTCGTAGAAGGTGCAGCCTCATTCCAGGTCTAGCTGGAGAAGGTGTGGGTGAGCTGGTGAAGGAACAGCTGGCTGAAGCACTGGATCATGGGTAGAGACAAGAGAAGGTGGAGACATCAATCAGGCCCATTCTGCAATGGGCTTGAATCCTGTTGTAAAAGATTTAGGTTTCACTATATTTTATCAATTCTGAAATTCACATTTTTTTCCTCCCATTTTCAACATCTCTGAAATTGAACGCATCTTACAATCAATGCATTGTCATACTTAATTGCTAGTGCTTTTTTGTTTTTTGCTTTTTTCTTTCTTTCTAGTAGTACATAAAATTACAGCGTGCTGTACAATTGGTGCCTTAGTTTAGATGAAATGTGGTGTATTAAAGGTTGTAAGACCCAAGGATTGGAGAAAGCTTCCTGCCACTATTTCTCCCCTTGCTCTTCTAAGGAATTGTCCAATGCTTATATATAAAACATGCTCGGTTACCTTCAGATACAACTCAGTTCTGATGGAGACCTCAACTTCCTAACTCCTCAGGGCTGTGGCCTAGCATAAGTTTGAGACTCTTGACATCTGCTTATCTAGCCCACATCTCCTGTCTCTGCACAGCTCTGTGGACTCTACAGAATGAGGTTGGTAGCAGAAAAGGGGAATTGTGGGTTGATGCTCTCTTTTCCATGCCTTTTGTTGCTCCCTGTTTGTCTCTGTGCCCTCTTGTCTGCTTTCTTCTATTGAGCATAGCTGTCTTTTGGGGATGCTAAGTCCATGGTTCTGTCTGTTATAGGGACAAGGATAAGGAGTTCCAGGTAAGTGTAACCCTCCCTTATCCTTGGGGGCTATTGATCACTGGCCCTCAAGGACAAAGGGACGGGGAAGGGCAGAGCAGGGTTTAGTTGGGATGAATACTGACAGAGTGACTTCCAGTATCATCTTTAACCAGACAGCTCAACTTCATCCTGGGTGAACCAGGGCTACATAGATCTTGAGGAGTGGGTGGGAAATGCAAAGTTGGATATGAGCTATTGGCTGGGGTGGAAGCCTGCAAATTCTTCATTTACATAAAAGGAATTCCAAGAACCTCCTTATCAGGAGAGAGGAAGCTGAACCTGTAATCTGGCCACACTCTATGTGAATGTCCTCAGAGGTGTGGTGAGATAGAGGTCTTGAAAGTCTATGTTCCACTTGTTGCTCTCTCTTCACCAGGCTTCACTTTATCTGGTTTTTAGAAGGATCAGATACAAGAACACCACTGCACTCTGCATTCCTTCACCAAGTGATCATCTGAGCCCGTTGGAAGGATGGGGGCAGGGTGGAGCCTCTCATCATAAACATATCTATAGGCCTCCATTTATCTTCTGCTACCTTCCATATCCCTGAAAGATGTTGTCCTAGAGAACAGTGCCAGGTAGCTGGTGTCATCTTGCTGGCAGTTTTATCAGCCATTCTACCTTGGTTATTGGCTAATGTATCAAACTCTACATCTGAATGTGATGCCTTCTCAGGGAGAAAATGCCTCTTTCCATGTCTGTCTAGTGTTGGATGAGCAAAGTGGACAGCTAGACCATCATTTTCCATTCTTATTTGAAGACAGACCCTGTGTCTTATTCAGTTGTATGTCTCCAGAGCCAGACCCTTGTCACCCTCTGATATTTGCAGTGTGGTCACTAAGTAATTATTGACTGAATGCTAAGCATTGTTACTCTTGAGAGTCATTCCAGACTAGACTAGGAAGCTGTGTGGCTATCTATAGAATATTCTCCTATGGTGAGGGTGAGGATGTCAGATAATTATTGTGTAAATATCTGTGTAATTACTCTGCTGGCAGCATTTGAAAGACAACTTGTCCTGAAAGCATGAAACAGCTCATGTCATGAAAAGTATGAAACACCATGTTTTTAGCTGGCCTTAGAAGTTGGTTGGGTTTGATAACTTGATGCTTCCACACAGTATATAAGAGATTATCCCTACAAGGAAGGGGAAAAGAAATGAGTTGAATTGGCATTCATATTCAATCTCAGAGGGATCTGAAGCCACCTTGGAGTGATAAGAGTTTAAGAGGACTCTCAATGACCCACTGAAAGTGTCACTGTCTCCTTTAGGGACTAAGGGGAATTTACTGTTCACTGTTCTATTCTCCAAGCTGGCCACAGAGTCAGAATAGACCTGAGTCTCCTGGCTCTTAGTCCAGTGTTCTCTCCAAGACATTCACAGCCTTCCATCCCGCATTCCTTTCTGAAGCTGACATTAGAAGACCATGCCCTTACTGTAGTATGCAGCTGGAAACATGGATTCTGTGAGTATGGATGTGGCAGTGGATTTGAAAGGCAGCTAGTTTCAGAGGTAAATAGCAGGTTTCTATAGTGTCTCTGTGATGAGCAGCTATATCCCCTCAACACAAGAACTACCAGGCTCAGCTTCCTTCCCTGAGTAAGAGTTAGAACAGACAATCAGGAGAGCATCCTTGCTTTGCCTTATGGGCTTGGTAGTTATGGGAACTGCAAGGGTCAGTGCAATGAACCAGATGTACCCAGCTGCAGGAAATGACTTTTTACCCTGCCACCACCACACACAACCCTTCTCTCTCAATGTGAAGAAAAACCCAGTTAGTGAGCAAGGGACATTTTTGTCCAGCCTAGTCACACTATCACAGCAGAGCCTCATATCCCTTGAAGCTGATTACTTCCTGCTCACTTGGGCATGGCAGCTGCTTGTGTCATTTTGGATGGCTTCTTTCGTAGAGTTAGGTCAGGCAGAGAATGTTCCAGATTTTAAACATTGCTTCTACGATATAGTTTAAGCTTGCTATAACCGGGATTTATTGGCTGATGGCAGAGGTCCGTGATGTAGCTACTGGTGGAACAGACGTACAAAGAAAAGAGTGTACCTCCGTGTCTCTCTAATAGCTCTTCAAGCACTAGTGTTGAGCAAGAATGTGTCCAACACAGGTATAATTGTACCTTTTTAAAATGTTTCTGCACATGTATGCAAGTATTCACATATCCAGTTGTATGTGCTTCTACAGCAGGGGATGTGTGTCTGACCTTGCATGTGTACGGCACTCCTGTAAGATTTTAATTGCCTGTTAGCCTACAGCACATGTGTTCATAACAGGTATCTAAACTATGTCTATTCTGATTTTGCTCATGTGACACTTCCCTTCCCCCTCCCCCCATCTTTCTAGGGGAGAAACTGTGCAATGTCGGCCATGCAATAAAGAGAAACGGATTTCTGTGGAGCCCTCCTTTGCCCTGCAGACACATTGCCACAGCTTTTATGCAGCACATTACACTGTGGTGAAATTTAGTTAATTTTATGGTTTGTTATTACAACAGCAGAGTGGATTGAGAGAAGCAGCTTTTGTTGGCTCCAAGTCCCACATTTCCTGGGTGTGAAGGGAGTGAGTAGAGGCAGGAAGCTGGCTGCAGTAGGAGACGAAGTCCACATAGCAGCAAAGTGGCTGCTCTGATTGGCTATTAATTTTTAGACCTACAGGAGTTATTTCTGTAGTCAACAGAGACTTGGCTGCTACCCCCATGGAATGTAAATTTTAGTCAGAGAAATGGGAGAAACAGGCAGAACAATGAAGAAGCAATAGGTAGGTACACAATCATTTTTTTTGCTGCGAAGCATTTTGGTGACGAGAGCTCTGTAGCCTGAACATTATATTTTCAAATCCCACCTTTATTTGCTATGTGCTTCCTTGTCTCTGACTTCGACTTAGTCAATTGCTTTGTTTGCGGGGGGGGGGGGGGGCGGCAGGCCACTGCTGCTATTTGAATCTCAGTGTCTTCCAAGATTCATGCATTGAAGTATGGAGTATGGTCTCTAGCTCGGAGAGGAGGTAGTAGAACCTTGAGGAGGTGGTATCTAATGGAAGGGTGTTAGGTCTTTGGGAATGTTCCCTTAAAAGGGATGTAAGGACCTCAATCTCTCTTTCCTTTCTGGTCATTAGACAAACCAAACCCAGTATTCTAGCTGTAGTATATAGATTTACTACAGACCTCAAGGTCACAGGGCCAACTAACATGGGACTGAAACCACCAAATCAATCTTTTCCCCTGTATCAGCTGATTGCCTTGAGTAGTATATTTACTATACTGGCACAAGAATCCAACTAGTCCCTACTTTTACAAACCTGGGAGGTCCACACCTGCCACATGGTAAATATTCAGGAAATTTACATCTCATCTGTATTCTTGCTGAGGAAACTCACAGAATACATCCAGAAATTTCTCAACAGAGAAAAGCAGAGTGGTCAGGTTATGAAATCAGGCACTTTCTGTCTAATAAATCCCCCCAAGGATAACAACTTGAGAGGAGGACAGCTTTACTGTGGTTCTTGGCTTCAAAGGGCTTATTCATGGTTGACCAGTCATGAAGCAGAATATCACAGCAGCAGGTTGTGGTTGACACCTTGTTTACCTGATGCTGAACAGGAAGCAAAGGGAGCAAGAGAGAGAGAACTTGACTCAACCTTTTAAGTTATAAATTCATCAATCGGTTGATCCATTCATGAAGTCAAAGTCCTCATGATCCTATCACTTTGCATAAGCCCCTCTCTGAACACAAATGCACTGGAGATCAAGGTTTCAATGTAGGAGCTTTGGGGGCATATGTCAGACACAAACTATAACAGATACCAAGTGGGAAGTGACTGTACATGCATAGATCATAACGGACGTATTTCTGAAGCTCCTATTTTTAAACCTCTAATCAGGCTATAGAGTCAAGAACTTGGGAAGGATTCTTCTGGAAAAGGCAGAATACAGAAAAATGTATGCTGCTTGGATCATATGCTCAGCATGTTGAATCTGGCCAGAGTTAAAGCCTGTTAGCTGATTGGGAGGGGATAAACCATCAGTTGCTCTGAATGAAACAAAGTTATTGGCATGCTTATTTGTGTTCCTAATGGAGCTAATTAAATCTTAAATCCAGCAACAGTAAGCATGGACTAGATTACTTAGAGAGCAGAAGCTATTTTCATGAGAACACGGCTTCCCCTCTTGTTCTCAGCTGGGTCCTCGATTGCTGCCATGAGCGGTAGGCAAGCAGATGATAAAGAATATGTCATCCCCACTTTCATTCCTCCAAGGTCTGGCAACTTCTCTCTCAGTCTGGGAGGCTGTTTATCTCTGTGCCCATAATGTCTTCCTTCTCAGCAGACAGTAGCCCAGAGGCTCTGCTGGTATTGCCAAAGGTATCAGCAAGCCCCCAACCCTTCTAGAATGGGGAGACTATCTTCCCAGAAAGCAACAAACCAGATAGAATACGGGCCTTTGGGTGCAGGTCCTAGGGTCACAGTGTAAAGATGCTATGAATCCGCATTTGCTGGGTTTGAATGAGAGAAAAACAATGATGTCTTTGTTTCAGGAATTGAAACTCATCATTTCATGGACAATGTCAAAACTTACCAATTTAATGTAGGGTGGCCTTGAACTTTAATGATAAAATCGGGACTGAGGAGGCTTTCTAATTTAATTCAGGGAGCCCCACAATGAAAGTACTAGAAAATCTCCAAACAAGGCTGAGTCATTTACGGAAAATTAACTCTGTGATGGGGGCAGGGTAGAGAGGAAGGTGGCATTGGGAATGAGCAACCTCTGACAGAGAACACAGGCTTCTGAGTCAGCACATCATAGAATAATTAGACCTTGGCAATTGCTGAACCACCCACTTATTATAGAAAAAGGAACACTGTTTATTTAGTGTCTTCCTTCTGGATTCAAAGGTTCAGATTGCTCATTATCCCCAAACCCTTCGTATCTTTTCAAATTTTTTGTTGACGTGTGTGTGTGTGTGTGTGTGTGTGTGTGTCTGTGTTTATGCTCACACAAGTAGCATGCATGGGTGTGTGGGTACATTTGGAGTGGGGCAGAGGACAACTTTAAATGTCATTATTCAGGAAGATTGTAATTTTTAAGATGGGGTTTCTCATTGTCCCGAAGCTCACCAATTGGACTAGACTACCTAGCCAGTGGGCTAAGAGATCTTCCTGTCTCCACCTCGCTGGGTTTACAGACATGTACAATCATGAACACTATTTTTATTTGGGTTTTAATGGTCAAACACAGGACCTGCAATGCTTGGAAGACACACACTTACCAACTGATCCTCCTCCACCTCAGTCTTAGGACCCTAACTTTAATTCCATAGTCTCCATAGAAGTTAGTATACAACCAGCTTCACCACAAAGACTGTGCTTAGGACTGTCATCAATTTGTGGTACACACCGCCCAAGGAGAATAAACTGTTAAGAGATTAAAAGACAGTAAGTTATATTTCAAAATAAAACCATGCTGACTAATTTTTTTAATTAATAGAAGCAGTGCAGATTTTCACAGGGCTTAGAATACTTTTCTGCAATGTTGAACTGTCAAGGTAACATGCTGGCATTCTGGTTAACAGAAAGACCCAGTAACAAGAATCACAGAGCTTGCATTTTTTTATTAAAGAGTTTGAAGTAACATCTGAAATAAATTAGCCCCTGTGGACAGCCACCTTGTTATTGCCAATGTTGGCATCCAAGCCCCTGCTCAGTGGGCTGTTTGAAGGTAGGTTTGGAGAAATATCAGGGAAACTATTTTTCCTCTAGTGAAGAGGGGAGGGCTATAAGATCCTTGCTGTCTGCTGTTCAACCCATGTGGTCCAGCCCTGATGCTGCCCTAATGTCCTTTCTGAGCCTGAACGTGGACTTCCCACTGGTTACTATCAGGCCACAGGATCCAAAGTGTCTCTTGCTACAGTGAGCAAAATAGCTCACAAAGCACCAGGGGGTGATTCTTAGCAGAAGGTCTAGTTCTTCGTGAATATAAACATGAGACCACTCTCTGTGCAAAAAAAAATATGCCTACTTCTGTCCACCCCCTGCCGCTTCTGTATCTTACACCAGGCCATAAGAATTCTATTAGAGCGATGACTCATAGTGCAGAAACAAGAAGTTTGAGATGCTATAAAATCATCCCAATTATTAAATGCATCTAATGAGCTTGCAAACAGTAACTAACTATGTAAGCAAAGCCCTGTTTGGCTTGAAGGACTTTAATAAATTAGGTGCGTTTTCTTCTTGGAGGAAAGGGGTGGCAGGAGGTGGGGGATGTACTGAAGGATCCCAGAGTAATGCTAATGCCAACAGGCCTCCCTTGAGGTGTTCCTGGCATGACTTACAAGGAAATGTCCATGGCGAAGCCTTGAAGAGTGTCTTGGAATCTCCCAGTAAGGAGATACAGTGTTTACTCTCTCTTCGGGGTGTGCTGCTTATTCTAGGTGTTCTCCCAGAGCCCCACAAACCTCAGCTCTCACTTTAGGGAAGACCAATCTTTATAGAGGAGCACCTCTACAAATGTAGACAATTCCTTAAAGATACCCATCAGTGTTAGCTGCTCAGGACCAACTACAGCCAGGGATTCCTCTCACTGTTAGCAGTAGAAGTGCACTCACTTGAGTGAGTGAGCGACTGAGTGAGTGCATGTGTGTGCACACACACATGTCTGTGTGTGTTTGCATATATGTGTGTGTGTGTGTGTGTGTGTGTGTAAGAGTCTCCTTGTGTGGCTTCACCTACTACTTGTCCTTGCCTAGGTTACTTGTAGTTGTTTGGTACAGACACACATACACAGACACACAGATACACAGATACACACACACACACACACACACACACAGACCACTTCCCTCTTTTTCTTCCCAGGGGACTAGAGTTCAGGGTGAGGAGCAGATGTCCAGTAGCAGGACTTCCTTCCACAACTACTTGGTCAAATTGGCATTAGCGTGGACACTCCTTAACAAGTCTTCCCTCTGGAGACCCTTCCCATGAACCCCTAGCAGCAGTGCCCTGCCTAAGGGAACGCTGTTCCAAAACCTACAAGTTGGACAGCAAAGATCCAGAGAACTATACTTCCTAATCTCCAACAACAGCGCCAGAAACGAGCACCGTTCTTTCAGAATCACCTAATCCTGTGAGTTTTGTGGTGAGAAACTTATGTGTCATGAAAATACCTTAATCTGTCATAAGCAGAATTTTACTTTAAGAGAGAGAGAGAGAGAGAGAGAGAGAGAGAGAGAGATGCTTGCTTCAGTCCATACAAAGAGCTGCCCCAGTTCACTCACCCTTGCAAGTGGACTGAATGATTTCTTGCTTCTCCTTACAAGTGTGCATGAAGGCAAAGGAAGGAACTGGGAATTTCAGAGGACTCTGGAATGTGTCCTTAAATTCACAATGACTTTAATTTTAATAGGCATGAGTACCTGAAGGGAATTTAGAAATTGTCTACCTTACCCCCTTTACTTTACACAGATCATGTACTGTCCACGAGAGCCCACCGCGAATCATTCGGCTGAACAGAATCTACCACCAGATTTCAACCCTTAAGTTCCCCTTCCGCTTTCTCACGGGACCCCAAGTCTCTCACATGACTGTGGTGTCTCTGCTGCTCCTATGGGTTGGCAAGGACAGGCCTGGCTATCCCCATCCCTCTACCCTTCCTGTAGTTTACATAGCACCCTTACTTCTGCCCATCCCCCTTTCCACGCAAGAGCCCAGGGGAAGATAGATGAGAGTGCTGATACTTTGGGCCTCCTAACAGGGAGGCCTGGAAGGAAGGCTGAGAGCAGTAGCCACCCGTGATGGCGATGATGAGAGAAATACTGCACACTCGAGGTTATTATTAGATTTAATGGCCGAGTAAGCATTTCACTTGGCCCTAACAGAAATGGCTCCTGACAACTCTCACAGGACCATGCAGGAAGCAACTGAGAGAAACGTTGTCATCTCTGCTGGGTGTAGCACATGCTGGGGGGATGTCCCTTCTTCAGAAGCTCAGAGCATATGCGGCTCCTTACAGGTCCTGCATCTCTGAACAAGGATGAGAGCAGAGAGTTGCCAGCCGGCAGGGTCCAAATGATTGCCCTTGGCAGAGGCCAGAGCTCCGACACTGGCAAAGAAGAGGCCATGTGCAAGGGTGTGATGGCCTCTTGGCCAGCTCCAGTTGACATGGTTGAGGGGCTGGAGCCGGGAGAAGCCCCTGTATCCATCTGTTTTTTGGCTCTCAGCTAAGCCCATTAGAAATGTATCTCTGCCTCCTGATTGCTCTTCTGTGCTATTAATTTGTAGCTGTATTAATTCCTGCTGTTATTATACAGCCAGGTGATGCAGAACAAAGCTCATTAATGTGGCCCAGGAGCGGTTCCCACCGCTTGGGCTAACTTCTTCCTCCCTGCCGTCAGGCCCCACTCCTATCTCCACTTACTCTATCCTGGCATGAGTGGAGCCTTGAACCTTGGGTAATGATTGGCAGGTCCCTTAGGTGATTTGGAGTCACAGGTAGCTAGTGAGATACAGTACAGGGGATTGTTTTGCTCTTTGAGTACCCTTGGCTGGCTTTCCCCTTTATCTAAAACAATTTTTGTGTGCAAGCTCTTAAATACTACCTGCTAATCCGTGTGTCAGGTGCCTTGGGCTGCTGTGGGGGTGAGTAGGAACCAGGATGCATGACGTTTTACAGTCACATGGTGTCTTCTGGGCATGGTGGGACTGTCTGTGATCTCAGACATCTCCTTCCATGTGTGAGCTCATTGACTCATGGCCTAGATCAATCCCAAGGCTCAACTCAGGCACAAGCTCTTCTCTCAACCAACCAACTTCTGACCTTCCTCTGTACCCATCACCTCTAAATTGTTTACTGTTAAAGTGCAAAGGAAGAGGAAGATACAAATGCTCTAAACAAGTGTGAGAGGCAGGCCAGGGTGAGGAAACAAAAGCAGTGGTGTTCCTGGGGGCTCTGGGGACTCCAGAGGGGTCTGGAGTGGGCCTTGGAAGAATAAGGTTGGAGCTTGACTCAAGAGACAGATTTGCTCAGTTACAGTCAGGCACAAAGCATTTATGTTTGACCCAGGGCCCATGACTGTCCAATGTTTTGATGTGATGTCACATTGTCATCTGTAAAAGTGCCAAGCCTTATCCACAGCAAGGCTTTAGTCCCCGTGAAGTGTGGAAGACAGATGGTACCATACTCATGCTCACCCTGCCACTGTGAGCCAGTTGTTTCCATAGTGCCCCAGTATTATGTGGCTAGTACTCCTTAAGCTTATCACACGGTGCCTTTCTGTGACCTCAGTTCCAACCAAACTGGATGCCTTCTAGCCACTCAAATACCTCCAGCCTGTCCCACCTCCTTGTCTTTGCACGTGATGTTCCTTTCACTGGACTACTCCCTCTCTTTACCAAGGGAAGAATGTTCATGGGTTCATTAAGATCCAGCTCAGGGAAATGCAATCCTCATTCCCTGCCTCCCTGCAGACTCACAACATTTTAGCAACACACACACACACACACACACACACACACACACACACACACACACACACACACAATGTAAAGAACAGTACCTCAAAAATATGTTAAGTACTATGTGGTCCTGATGCCTAGCACAGAGCCTGGCTTCTGTAAGCCCTCAGACAACTGCTACCTGGGTGGTGAAGTCTCCTATAGCTTCTGAATATAAAACCTTTATTACAGGGGCTCAGAGGAACTGGGTCAAGTCATCTCATAAAGTTTCAGGGATAGGATGGGGGAATGGGTCACTGGGCAAAAATACTTTTGTGTGAAAACTTGAATTCAAATTCTTAGAGCCTGTGTAAACCAAAGTGTGGTAGAGTGTGTCCGTAATCCTAGTCGTTCTTCTATTTATTTATTTATTTATTTATTTATTTATTTATTTATTTATTTATTCTCTCTCTCTCTCTCTCTCTCTCTCTCTCTTTCTTTCTTTCTTTTTGGCAAGATGGGAAGCAGAGGCAGGAGAATCTTCACCAAGTTTGCAGGACAGCTAGCTTGGGATATAGAACAAGAGACCCTGTCTCAAACAAGGCAGAAGGTGAGGTTGTCCTCTGATCTCCACATACACATATCACACACACACACACACACACACGCACACACACACACACACACATATGGGGGTGGGGGAGACAGACTCAGGAAGCAGATTAGAACCTGAGAATCCAGCTATTCCTGGGGTTCAGTTGTATTTGTCCATCAGAAAGGCTGGCTGTGCAGAGGTCCCAGAAGCCAGCAGTCATCCACTTTATCCTGATGGCCTTTGGTCCCTCTTGAGGGGGCTGGTGCAAAGATCTGACAGATTCTTCTTATTTTGGTAATTAAAAACACCCTGGTTGAGCAGGAAGCCTGTTGTGCAAACACAGCAAAGCAGCTGGAATTGGCTCCCAGCTCTGGGCAGTGCCACCACAATTAAAGCTTGTGCTTAATCGATTCTCTCTGGTGTCTGTGAAGGTAGTGTGTGACAGTCACCGCATCCCTGGGGTGTAGGGCCAGTGGCAAGGATATAGGCAGGCATGGGGCTAAGCACCCTGATTGGAGCCCCCAAGGGTACAAACAGGAGTTAATGTGCATAGGAAGATACAAAAGCTCTAAGCAAGTGTGAGAGGAAGGCCAAAGTGGGGAAATAAAAGCAGTGGTGTTCCTGGGGGACTCTGGGGACTCCAGAGGGGTCTGGAGTGGGCTTTGGAAGAGTAAGCTTGGAACTTGACCTAAGAAACAGATTTGCTTGCTTACAGTCAGGCACAGAGAATTTATACTTGGCCTGGGGCTCAGGAATATCCAATGTTTTTATGCTGTGATGTCACATTGTCATCTATTTAAGTGCCAGACCTCATCCATAGTCATTTTGGAATACATGGAGCCTATGGACCATAGGTCAAACATTCCTGGTAGGTGTTTGCTTTGTGGATCAACAAAGGAACCCTTTGAGTAGAAGTCCTAAGCTTGACTGGGCATCAGGTTCCTGGTAGGACTGAGACCACTGGGCTCTAGCCTGAGGTTTTGATCCAGGAGGTTCAGAAGAAAGCCCAGGCTATACATTTTGAATACATTAAAGGATGCTGATGATGGCAACCCATCATGAGGGCTGTGTTTGGAGAGCCACTGTCCTGGAGAAATAAAAGCAAGCTTTCCCAGAGAACAAGACAGTCCACACTGTCTGAGGCATGCTCAGGGCTGAGAAGTTCACCTTTATTTATCTGCAGTTCTCTCTGTCTCTCTCTGTCTCTGTCTCTGTCTCTCTGTCTCTCTCTCTCTGTCTCTCTCTGTCTCTGTCTCTCTCTCTCAATCTGAGAGTTCCCAAGAGCAAGACAGGGGACAGTGTGTGAAAAGTACCCAGCAGCATCTAGCACATATTACTCAGTTGAAAGCAGTGGATTTGACAATTTTTCATTATGTTCATTTGTGTCAGCTTGCTCTGCTGGTTTGAAATGTTCTTCTAGGTGGCCACATCATTCTGAATCCACTCCCCTGGCTTCTCTTTGAGGCAATCATCCTGTAAGACTAGATAGTAAGGGACTCAGATGAGAATGTATGTGAGTCTGTGCAGCCTATCCCCAGGATAGAGAGAGAACACTCTCCACATTCCCACTAAATACCTGGCCGACCCCAGGCAACACCTTATCAGGATTGGGAAGCTTCTGGGACACAACTCCATGACTAGAGTTGGGGAAGTACCATTGGAGTTGATATCTCCCACACCCAACAGCACACAAAACAGCATCCATTTTTATCACATGTTCTGCTGTGGTGGTCAGCCCCATAGCCAACTCTCCCACTACCTCTGCCCCAGCTGATTATATCAGGAGCAGAATTTGAGGCATATCCTCTAGGGATGGTTCTTTGTATGCCAGATCATGCTAAGTGAGCTGTACCATTTGGGGCTGTGGTGATGGGGCACAGTGCCAACTGCCCAAGGACAGAAAGGTCATCTTCTAAGCCTTCCCCAGAACTGCAGAAGAACAGATGTGTTTTTCTGAGGTGTTCTCCCAACAGGCATAACAAAGAGACTTCTGGATGGTGCATTGATCTTCTGGTCACAGCCCAGAATTATCTACCCAGTTGCAGAGATTTTTCTAGATAGTTCCTGGGTAAAGAATATACTCCTTGGGTCCTGAATTCTAGCTGTTGTCCCATAAACTCCTCTAAAGACGTTTCACCTTGCATCTAGGCAGGAGTGTGTTGAGCCTCATGACTTTTGCTGATAATGTCCACAGTAGATAACGTCTACTACTGAAAATGGTGGTACCCCTCTCATCCTTGTATCTAAGTCACTGGACCAAGAGGTTTGGGCAGGATGAGATGACTTCCCCACCCTGCCTTTCCAGAATCTTGCACAGAATGCTCCTTTGTGTAGCCCTCCCCCAAATTGAGGAGCTTCAGTGATGTCATGAAGTTTGGAGGAGGAGGGCCACCACCCTGCATTTGGGGGAGGGTGACAGGGGCCGAGAGGATCAGAAATGCAGCTGAGAAGGTGGCTCAAAATAGCTCATGGAGAACAGGCTTCTGCTTGACAGGCTGACAAGGATGTGCCTGAAGCCAAACGCTCCTCTTTGAATGCTCTGTCTCCTTCTAATTATGGATCTGTCAGGAGGAAGAGAAGCCAGCGCCTGCCTGACCCCTGTGACCCCTCACTTAACGTGGAAATAGGGAAGTAAAGCGAAGTCCCCATTAGCAGGGTCAGGCGCCTAGGGCTGCCAGAACCAGAACTGGGAGCAGAATTCAAAGGCGCCTTCTGTCACATCTGGCACTTCATCTCTTACTCCCAACAGTACTTGAAATTCTCTCTGCCCCACCCCAGCCCAGAGCTCACCTGGGCCTCTCAGTATTAGCAGGGGTGTCCATGTTCTCAGAGTATAGTAGCCAGGGCTGGGACCTCCTTCTCTAATATGTAAATGAACCAACTGGTAGGTGAGAAGTTACTGGAAATTACTTCACTATGAGAGACTGGTTATATGCGCCATCATAGGCAGGACAAAACTGACCACACACTCTGATGAATATTACAAATATAATATTTATGCATGAAACCTTTCATACAAGGATTTACAACTTTGTCTAATTTAACAAGTAACTCATGCAAACTTGAGTTTTACTTTTGTCACAGAGTACCTGCTTATATGTCTAAGGACTCAGAGCAATAGCACATATTGAATGTGTACCATAATGTGTTGACCAGTCTGCTATAAGAATGTCCAATACAATGCATCAAAGCATGCTCAACTTTCCAGGCAAGCAAGATGCTCATTATTCTGGAAAAAAAAATTTGCCTCTTCAGAAGATTTTGGAGTTGGTATGAGAGTTTCTTTTTTTTCTTTTCTTCCTCTTCTCTTTCTTCCCTCTCTGATTCTCTCCTTCTCTCTTCTTTCCTCCCATAATACTTCCTGTCTGTCAGTTCTGTCCCTGAACAGGGCACAGCCACTGTAGGGAAAGGACAGGTAGACATAGCTCCTGCCTCTGCGGAGTTTACATTCTCACAAGCAAGAAGAAAATATATAACTAGCTGTGGTCTCAAGCAACACTAGAAAGAAAACTAAAATGACAAAAGTATAATAATAATAAATAAAAATCAAGAGGGATTGTGTTAGAGGAATGGGAGATATCAGAGTTGAGAGGGTCAGGGAAGGTGTCTCTGAGGAGAGGTGGGGTTTTAGTTCAGATTTTATTGCTGTGAAGAAACACCACAACCATGACAACTCCTAGAAAAATGTTTAATTGGTGCTGACCTGCAGAGCTTTAGTTCATTGTCATCATGGTGGGAAGCATGGCAGCTTGAAGGCATACATGGTGCTAGAGGAGCCGAGAGTTCCCCATCTGGATCAGCAGAGACACTGGACCTGGCTTGAACATTTGAAATATCAAAGGCCACCCCCGCCATGACACACTTCCTCCAACAAGGCCACACCTCCTAATAGTACCACTCCCAATTAGGGGCCATTTTTTACTCAAACCATCACTGGCAGTGTTTGGGAGGCCAGGTGAAGAGCAGACAGTTATAAGAACATAACACACGGTAACTGTATCTGTGTATAAAGTTAAATACATTGACTGCAATAAAGCATTTCCTTAGAAACATAAACTAGAACTCTCACTTCTCTTTTGCCCTCTTGGTCCTTGGCTCTCAGCTACTTGTTCCCTCTCTTTGCTCTCTCTCTTCTCTTCCTCTCTCAGCCCCCTCCTGCTGACTCTTCTCATGGCCCAGTTTAGTCTGCTGGCCATGTTTATTCTTAGATTCTTCCAGATGCATCTGGCTGTATTCTCTCTCCTATCTATGATAAAATCATTCTCCTCAACTATAAAAGAAGGAAAGAAAGAAAGAAAGAAAGAAAGAAAGAAAGGAAGGAAGGAAGAAAGGAAGAATGAAAAGAGAGGGAGGGAGGAAGAGAGGAAGGAAGGAAGGAAGGAAGAAAAGAAAGGAAGGAAGGAAGAAAGAGAGAAGACAAGCAAGCAAGCAAACCTGGAGTAAGACAATATGCATAAAGTATATTTACTGTGCATTATTGAATGAATTGTGATTCTTCCTACCCCAAGATTATATATTGAACTCCTAACTCCTGGTACCTCCTAGTTGGACTGGATTTGAATTAGAATAATTGTAGATGTAATTAGTTAAAATGAGATCACTAGGGTGGGTCATAGTCTGATACAAAATACCAGATTCAAATGGAGATGTGAAATAGTATTTATTTACACTCAAAATTGGTTCTCTGTGTATATACATATAAATATATGATCACATATTCATTTTTAATTTACTTATAAAAACTGATCCATATATTACAGAGACTGCAGAGCCCACAGCTGGCCTGCTGAGGAACCAAGATAGTAACGTTATACTCTCAATCTGAGTTTGAGTATGAAAACAGGAGACCAATGTCGCTATTTGAGAATAGGTGGTCAACACACATTCTCTCCCAGTATGCACCTTTTGTTTTACTCAAACAGGTTGTGAGTGGCTGGCACCTATCTATAAAAGGAAGGGCCATCTGCCTGCTGTACTCGGTTCTTGACTCAAAGTTAATCTCCTCTAGAAACATCTTCACAGATGAACCCAGAATGATGTTTAACCAAACATCTGGCTATACAGGGACTCAGTCAAGCTGAACCTAAGGGACTATCACACAAAATGACTCAATTAAAAGCTTTTGAAAAAGGAGAGAGACTGGGAGGAAGGAAAAGTTGTTGTGTCCTGGATGTTGGCTTCTAGGACATTTATTGCCTGCCAGTCCCTGGTGGATCTTCAAGGTTTGTGCCCATTCTTCTCTTTCCACAGCCATCTTTAACTTCTACAAGCGACATGGAGATTAGTTGTATTCTCCTCATGTGGCTGCAGTTACGGACGACCATAAACTGTATGGCTGGAGACACTGGGAACTTAACCTCTCTTACAGTTCTATAAGACAGGAATTTGAAAGTAAGGTGTCAGCAGTATTCCCTCAGTCCCAAGATTCAGGATGGAACCTTCCCTTGCCCCATTTGACTTCCAGCGTTGGCTTTCTGTTTGGAGTATTTCTTGGCTTGTACTGTGTTACTTTATTCTGTCTCCATCTCCCCATGGTGCTTTCTTCTTACTATAATGACGCCATAGTTGTTGGATTGGGCTCTACCTTAGTTACCTTATCTTGGTTATGTCTGCAAAGATATTATATACAAATAAAGTCATATTCACAGGTATTGAGTGAGACTCCATATGTATTTGGGTAACACAATTCAAGTCTCTTATCTCCCTGGGTTTCTCAGAGTAGCCAAAGATATGACAACAGGGGCCTTGGTTATTAAATTGGCAAGAATTGCATTGTTCTTTCAGTTATCAACAAATTGTAAGTAACCAGGCATCTTCAAACATCTCTGAACCCTTGAAGCATCCAAACCTAGAGAGAAAGTGTATGTGTGTGTGTGAGTGTGTGCAGGTGCACGCATACACAAGCAAACATGCACACACATGCGCACACTCACTTGTCAGAGAATTTGACAATTTATTGGAATCTGATTTCTCCCTTTACGAGTGGCTTCAAGGACTGAACTCAAGTCATCAGACTTAGACTTGGTTAGTAAGTGCTCTTAACCACTGAGCCATCTTGCCAGATGTCCAACATGGGAGCTTTTAAACTCTCTAGAAACCACTGAGAACATCTGTACAATCAAACTGGAGCACTGAGTGAGGTTTGCTTTCTTATCCATGGTGTAGCCAGAAATTACCAAAAGAAAGGGTAGGTGGCGCAGCCCTTTAAGCAAAAGCAAGTGGAAGTAAGCAAGTTATCTAGCCACTGGTACTCCTGTGGCAGTCTGCCAGTCAGAGATCCCAGTGAAAGTCTAGGCAGAGAAAGAGCCTGGTGTCTCTGCTCTGTGCTCTGTTGGGGTGGAAATTCTTGACTGTAACCTTGTCCTGAGGACATAAGGAAGGCCCATAAAGTGTATTCTGTTTTCTGTCACTCACTGGCTGCCATTTTAAATACCTTCCCAGGAATCTTTGGTGCTTCTATTTTTGCCAGGATTCAGCTCTCATCTATTTTCTGTTGTCTGCCCCCCTCCCTGTAGCACCCATACAATTCTTCCAGAGCAAACTCTGGCTTCAGGCAGGACTCTCATTAGCCCCTAGGGGGTGGGGTGGGGGGAAAGGATTTAATCTGCAAAATTACTTTGAACTTATCTGAAGAGGGCTCTTGGATTCATAGCGTGTTTTCAACAGCCAAATCTCATTCCCGTCTCCGTGGGAAGATGAGGGGGAGACTTACTCCAGCCATTTTATCCCAAGTAAATCTTGACTATCTCGGGTTTTACATTTTAACGAGAAACAAGCACTTTATAATAACTGCTCAGATTAAACTCCAACATACTTTCAAACCATTAACCTGAAGGAATTGTAACGATAAATTAAACGTATTAATGATGCTGTACTACAAGCTCAAAATTTGTTAGGTAATTGTAGATTAACAACCAACGTGACTTATTATCTATCATTGGAGGAAAATGGACTAAAACCCTGATTACATGGCATGTATACCCTGACAGAATAAATAAAAACAAAAATGGCTGTTAGCGGGAAAGCCAAACCCACTAGGGCATTTTCATACAGGATTCAGAGCAGGCAGCTCTTTTCCACATGGTTCTGTCTCTCTCTCCATCCTTCCGTCTGCTTTCTTGTCTGCTTCTCTTTTTCTTCTTCTCTTCCCATCCGTTATCCTCACTCTCTCCTTGGTTCTTAGCCTCCCGGTGGAGGATTTGCTGTGAAAGTCCTTGTCTATGGTTCTCCAGTAGCTTTGTAGATAATACAAATGTCTACAGCTTCTTGTTTCCCATTGTCTTGCTGTCTCTAGTTACCTTAGAGTTGCTCGCTGTGGTCCAGGTCATCATTGTTCCTCGGGTAGATGTTGTGATTATTTGTACCTGAGTTTATTTGCATTTTGTGTGGAATCACTATGTGGTTAGGGGAGCCACGGGGATAGGGGCTTCATACTACCTTAAAGGGTAGGAAATACTTTCTGTAGCTTCCAAGACATCAAAGAGTGATGAGCACAGTAATGATGGTGATGGTGGTGGTGAAACCTTCCTGTTATGATAACCTTGTAGATTTTGTCATGGGGTTTTAAATATTGGGTTGAGTCTTTGTTTTTCAGAACCTGAAATAATGTTCTTCACCTAATCATAGTCACCACTCTGTGTTAGCAGGGTCTTATTCAACCATGGCCCATGAGGTCCTCCCAGAGTACTGCCTGGTTCAATGATACCCTGTACCATAGAGCCCTTGGGGGGACAGGAGGACAATAGACCTGCACTGGAGGAGAGTATCTGCCTTAATGTCTAGACTACATCTTGTCTTTCCATGGAGAAGTGTGCTGGATAGTTTTATGTTAACTTGACACAAATTAAAAGTCATCTGAGATATAGAAGCCTCAGTGAAAAACAAAACAAAACAAAACAAAACAAAACAAAACAAAACAAAACAAAACAAAACAAAACAAAAATGCCTCCATAAGACTGGGCTGCATCCAAACCTGTGGGCATATTCTTAGTGACTGATAGTGGAAGGCCCAGCTCATTGTGGGTGTTGCTGTCCCAGAGCTGGTGGTGCTAGGTACTGCAAGAAAGCAGGCTAATCAAGCCATGGGGTGCAAGCTAATAAACAACACTTCTGCTTCCAGGTTCCTGTCCCATTTGAGTTCTTGTCCTGATGTCTTTCAATGATGAACAGTGACAAGGAATCATAAGCCAAAGAAACCCTTTCCTCCAAGTTGCTTCTGGTCCTGGTGTTTCATGGCCACAATAGTAACCCTAATGAAGATAAGAGAGGACTGAGACTTGGCTATTGAAAACATGCTATGAATTCTAGAACCCCCCCCCTTCAGATAAGTTCAAAATAACTTTGAAGATTAAATGGTTTTATATATTAGTGGATGAATTGTATTGGTGGATATGAGGAAGGCCAGGTCAACCATCAGGTTGGGAGTTGGTGGATTAGGATCTTTCTCTTCCTTTCAATGGACAAGTCATCAGGTCACTGTCAGGATTGGAGGAGTTGACACAAGGACAGTTTAGGTTATAACAAGACCAGATGGACCAAGTGGTGCTATAGGTGTTTTATTCTTCATCAAGACATCCACATCTTTACTCTGTGAGATCTTTACTTTGTGTGAAGAGCTAAGTAAATGCTCATTTTGCCTACCATCAGCTCATCTCCCCCCACCCCCAAACACTGATAAGTTTGGACAAATACCAAGGGACACAGTAAAAAGAGAGAAAGGGACATGGGGATGGTGGGGATCAGAGAGGAGAAGATAAGCCTGTTGATGTTTTCCTGTGGAGTGAACCCATGTGATTGACCAACTTGACCTTCACTCGGGATCCTGGGAACACACCAGTTCTAAGGAAGTTGGCTAAAGAAGGTTTTAACAGCTACAGTGACAACTCAGGACTCTCCCACTTTCCTTGGCTTTGTGTTCCCAGCAAGCATCTGGCCACTGGCTCCATGAATTTTGGGTCAGCCCTAAGCAGTATGCAGGCACAGGTGATTTACAGCCATGTTCTGGGGTAGGAGAGAAGATGGGCTAGCCAAAGTGAAGTCACAGGGATCACAGCTCAGTGGCCACCTGAGTTACGAGTCTCTGCTTCCATCCATCTCTTCCCTCCATGGATTCCTGTTATGTCACCATAGTGTCCCATTGGCACCAGAGGAGAATACAATAGTATAAATGGGCCCCTCCTCCAACCTGGTATTTCTCATCCTAAGGTCTTTCTGCTTGCATTTTCAGAAGACAACTCAGAGCAATGGGTGATTGACTGTCCTGCTCGGTCTTAACGACCCTGCACATCACAGGAAATGGAGTCTTGGGATTTTGTGGCATCCTTTTCCTCCTAAGCATCTCTTCTTATTTCAGAGTGACCCAATGACTTCTTAAGCCCACAATACAGAACCTATTCCAATAATTTTAAAACACATGTTAGCTGAGGCATTTAGGAAGTAAAGACAAGGAGATTCCTGAAGCAGGGGTGGTGGGGAGAGTGCTTCTTTGGGGCCCGGTGGATTTTGGGAGTTGAAATAAAATCAGAGTCGCTCAGAGGAAGCCATGGTCAGGACACGCAACTGCTCTTCCTTTAGTTTTTAAATTTTTTTAAGTGTGTGTGTGTGTGTGTGTGTGTGTCTGTCTGTCTGTTTGTCTGTCTGTCTGTCTGTCTCTGTGTCTGTCTGTCTGTCTGTCTGGGGGGGGGGGGCGTGTGGGTATGTACATGTGAGTGCAGGTATCCTCTGAGGCCAAAGGTACCAGATCTCCCTGGAACTTGAGTTACTGGCAGTTGTGAGCTGTCCACATCGGTGCTGGGAATCAAACTTTGATCCAGAGCAGTACTGCTCTTAACCACTAAGCTGTCTCTCCAATCTCCCCTTCCCCCCCCCGATGCCTTCTTGCTATGCGGTACACACATCTCTTGCATCCTGATGTGGATTTAATGGCAATAATGCAGGCAGCCCTTTTAGGGAAGCTAAACTCAAGCAAGCCCTTGTCTGTCTGGCTTATAGATTCTATGCAAATTGGGTCTCAGACCAAAGGGCCTGCCTGTGAAGATGTCTAGATTCCTCACACAGTCTCTTTGAAACCCCTTCCCCTCTCTGTGTTCATTTTGATTGAACAATGATACTACTATGACGATTCCTGGTTTGTGCCTGAGATCTAGAAGATGGAAACACTAGACTCAAATTTGTCAAGAGCCTCTATTTGCTGCTACCTTCTTTTGAGGAGTAGAATTCTACGGGCCCCTGTGTTTCTAATATCCCCACTTTCTCTTTCCACAGCTTCCTTTCTTGTGCATGTTTATGTTTAGGCTGGACAGTGTTCCCAGGGACTTGGGACTGTCCTAGGGGTTTTCCCATCCCTGTACACGCATGTGCCCATGCACGCACATATACCTACACTTTGAGTGCATGCATCATATACTTGCAGAAGACTTTCGTGACCCTCCTCACCTCCCCCACTGAAATAGCTTTTATTTCTTGGACATTTACCAGGCTCTAACACCTGTCCTCCATACCCCCTTCTTGTCTATCTCCCTGGCTGCCTGCAGCTCTATGTGCAAACAGGCACATACCAGCATCTGAGATGGCTGGGAAGAAACAGCCTTTCCAGGGGATCAGAAACAGGAGCAGATGCCAGGGATGGCCCATCATTTCTTATTCATAGTAGTTGCTCATCCCCTGGATCAGGCAATGTGTACAGAGACTGTCACTACTGGCATAAAGCACATCCAAGAGGTTGCCACTGGCAGCTCCCTGGGAATTAGACCATGGTTTTAAAAACAAAACAAAAACCCAACAACAACAAACGCTTGCTTAGAACTCAGACACGCTAGGATAACTGTAGATCTTATGTTCACGCACGCCCTGGGCTTGACATTCTTGCCTTCAGCAGCTTGGCAGATAGGAAAAAAACAAATAACAGTTTGTTTTGTGTGTGTGAGCAGAGTTAACTTAACCAACCCCTGGCAAGCTTTTCTCACTGTCAAGACAAAGAGCTAGAGGGAGGTGAGAACACGAAAGTCTGTATGAGGGCAGCCAGGTAAGGTGAGACAGAGGCAGGCTGTAATCATGGGAGGAGTGGACAGCTAATATTCTCCAGCTGCTCACAGGAAGCCATGGAGAGGGCCTCAGGGAGGAGCATGCCCACCACAGAGCACAGGAGGATGGGGAGATCTTTGTCATAAGTGATGTTTGGTTGCTGTCCGTTGCTGGTGGGGGGTGATGGGTGGGGGGTGGGCACTCTCATGTCCTCTGCGACTGGAACCATCGCTTCAAGTATTATAAAGCATCAAGGATTATTCAGTGCAGGCTCCTTACTGGTTTAGGTCCCCTGAGCTTCTGACTGAGTCCACAGAGTTTGCATTACTGTCAAGTTCCCAAATGCCACTGGACAATGGCTGGCACTCAGACAGAACCACTAGCAGAGGACCCTGAAGCTTCTTGCTTTAAATTCTTCTGACCTAGAATGTCTTGAGGGATGTATACGAATGTGGTTTTCATACTGTGCCCACCAAAAGAAACACTTTGATCTAGTGAGAGGAGGGGTGGGAAAGTATTCATCTCAGCATCTCTCTCAGCAGACAGAAGGGAAGAAGTGAACAACGTGCTTCTTTGGTTTCTAATCTGCTATGGGTTGAGCTGCAGTCTCTGAAAAGAAAAGGCGAACCCCTAACTTCTGGTATCCATGTACAATGGCTGATTTGGATATAAGCTCTTTATGGGTGGAATCAAGCCAGGATGAAATCTGACAGGATCTCAGTATCTGTAGAAGCCAAAGGAAGCAGGCACTAAGGGAGACACATGGGGAGGAAGGGATGTTGCCACAAACCAAGGAACAGCAGGGCTGAGGAACAGCCACAGGAGGTAGGAAGAAGAGGAATCTAATGGCCTTTTTAGAGATGTGACCCCCCTTTGGGCACCATGATTTGAGACTTTGGAACTTGAGCATTTGAAGAGAAGCCTTTCTGTAGTCCAGGACCATCTGTTAGTGTAGTCAGAGTGAACTGGGATCCATGGTCTCTGGGGCCTCTCTGTGGTGCTGTCTCAAGCACTAGGGTGACTCTTTTGTTTGGCTCTCATGCTATGATGATATTGAAGGGTGAGGCCCAGGTTCTATATCTGTCAGTGCAGCTTTAGGTCACTCATCTGTGGGACCTTTTAAACCATGACAGTTGACTCAGTTGGGACCAGGGATGTAGGAGCATGAGGAGGGCACAGGAGAAAGTTGAGGTGACAGGCTCTCCTTTCTGCAGTGTGAGCAAACCTTCTTAGAGGACAGGCAGTCCTCTTAAGTTCTACTTAGAAACACAGTAATCTCATAACCCCAGGAATGCGCCAGAGGAAAGTGCAAAGTAATTAAGAATTGGAGCTGAAGCCCCCCTCCCTCCCCCAGAGGCTGCAGGAGCATGGGTACAGGTAGCTGAAGGGAAAGAAGCAGGCAGAAAGGTTAGAAATGACACGGGCCTAAAAACTGGCCTAGGTGGCCCTGTATCGTACTTTCTCATTCAGGGGTTCCCTGGACTCAGCATGCAGACTACCAGAAGTGCTTATTTGAAGTTAAAGTTGCCAGGTCCCTGCAGCTCTGATGAGTGACAATCCAAAAGGAGGGGATTCGGAAAGCTGCATTGTCACAGACCCCACAGGCAGAGTGTTGATGTCCACTCAGTGTAAAAACCATACTGCAGATGCTTCACAGACGTGGAAAACAAAACAGAAAGAAAACAGACAAATATCAGCGACACCACCACCACAAAAAGTCTCCCTTTCTAGATAAACCTAAGGAAGACAGAAAGGAATAGAAGAGATCAAGAAAGACAGATTTCGAAAGTCTTGGCTAACTCCCCTTCAAATCATCTTGCTCAGGACCCCTGTCTGCACAGCCTACCTGGGGGTTCACTTGGACAGGTCCTCCTTCCCTAGTCCTGACCCTGGTGCCATAGGACTGGAATCAGCGGCCTGTTGCAGCTCTGCCACCTACTGGCTGCAGGAGGAGATGCAGGATTCAGCGAGGATTCCACGCTGGTTTAAAGAGCTGCTTTAGAAAACCACAAATGAACAGGCACGTGGGTGCACACATGTACGCATACATTCATAGCCATTTATATACTAAACATGCACGTCTACACACCTCACTAACCAGGCCCCCTCCCTCCAGTCTTGTGCAGCCTGCAGCAGCAGCTGGGGTTATCTGTTAGCACAGATGTGTTAGATTTCTATCTTAAGAGACAGATGAGATTGGAGAGAGAAGAGAGAAGGAAAGCCACGTTCATGATGATAACTAGAAACTTTAGAAGATTTCTTCCTCCTTCCTATTTTCTGGGGCAGGGGAGACCAGGAGCCAAAGGTGTTAGTGACAGCTGTGGAGCTCCTCCCTCAGTGGGAGATAGGAGGAGAGTGGGGCTCCCAGCCCCAGGGAGAAGAGCAGCTGACCTTCCTTCCATCAAGCCCCCCAACAGCCAAAACAACCAAACAGAGAATGATTAGACATCTCTCTCTTGAAGCTCTGGATTTGGGGCACTATTGGGTTTTTTGTCTCTGCCTCAGTTCCCCTGTAGTGAACAGATACGGTTACCAAAGGGTTACGCTCACTGTGACATTCTCCGATGCCCTGAACCGTGAATGTGTTCACCTGTTTGATTAGAATGGGTGCCAGTCCCCCCCTCCTCGGGGCTATTCTGCCCTCCCCGCCTACCTGCCTTCCCTGCATGCACCTGCAAGCCCACTTGTTGTGTGTGGATGAACTCCTGACATTGCCTAGCCTCTGTCTATGACCTTATGTCACAACCACTCAGGATTGAGTTTCATTGACCGAGTTACCCCGGTCTGGAGGGAAAACAGATCACAGCCTTTCCCAGGAGTCAGATTCTCCTACTCTGAGAGATTGCTTGCTGGCATGCAAACTCAGCTGCCTGGCTCCTACCCCTCCCCACACTCTGCCTGCTCTCTCTGGCTCTTCACTCCCTGGACTTTGGCTTTCTTCCCTAGCCCCCTTAGAAGCAGCAAGGTTGGTTGGTTGCAACCTGAGCCAGATAAGAAAAGGGACCAACTAGGAGGGTCCCCAAAGCTGATGTTCAGACAATGTGATACTATCCTTTGCTTGTGGGGCCCTACTGTGTTCTTACCACACTCATCTTGGCCACTGTGGAATTTAGTGAGTAGGTATTGGTTACCCAGAATGTAAGCAATCAGGAAAGCCTTGGGATCCAGCCTTGCTTAACTCACACAGAGATCAGTAAAGCCAACCCAATTCAATCCCATTCAACCCAACTTAACTCAACCTCATCAAGCCCAACCTAACCCAGTCTACTCCAATCCAACTGAGGCCAGTTCAGTCTCTTCCAGTCCAGTATGTTTAACCCAATGCAGCCTAATTAAATATAACACAACACGATAGCATATATCCAGGTCCAAGAAATGGTAAGATTTATAGCATCTCATTTGTTCATGCAAATTTTTCATTGATCTAAAGGGGGAGATGGAGGACTAAACAGTGGGTTTTCTGAGATAAGTCTCTAATGCTTTACTTGTGAAACTGTTGAAAGGAAAATGAATGTCAAGGCCACGTGGTAATGGCAGTAGGCTTAGCACATGAGACCCTGCGAGCTGCAGTGGTAACAGGAATTTGTACAGTCGTTTTACATCCAGTTTTTTTTCTTTGTCATGCATCTGCTTGAAGACTGGTACCTAAGGACTCTTTATAAAACTGGCTCACCCCAAGGCTATAAGGACCCACCAATGTGATCTACATGAAAACCCTCTTCAAAGTTTGAGGTGTGAAACTACTGTTGAATGAATGCTTTTGAGAGAGGTTTTAAATCTGTGTTTCAAAATCTTACAAGCTTGTGAGAGTTCAGGGTCTCTACCCCCCACAACCACTCCATCAGGGGAAAGGGAAATTAAAATATGAAACCTACCATTTTTCTAGGAGCCTAAACTCATTAAATCAGTTTCTGTTGAGAATGGGAAGGTTCTGCAAGCTTCATGTAGAAAGCTTGCTGCAAAAAAAAATCTGTTATTCCCCCAATCCAAACATGGAAACCTGACTCTGGGAAACCTGAGGAGTGCAGCTGATACTATGGACAGTCGCAGCTTATGGCTGTCTCACTTATCCAGCTTTGACCTGACAGCGGTATGAACATAGTCAGGGTTCAGAAGCAGTCATGCTTTAGACTTTAAACTATGGCATTTCTTGGGCCAGACCTCCATAGGCTGATCCTCTCCTGTGATGCTGGGCCAGGCACAGCCCTCAAACTAACATTATAGCAACGGGAATGAAGCACGACTGCTGTGTATTTTGTTACTAACCTGGGGTACTAGGTTGTACACTAGCTACTTTTCTTGCTGTAACAAAATGCCTGATACAAGCATCTTAAAAATGGGAAGAATAAAGAGAACTGTCCCCTTACCTTCCTGAGACTGTGGCTCATTTTAATGTATAAATGTTCATTGTTCACCTATGACATGGGCATGAATCAATTGGAAGACAAATGGGAAGCTGTTTTCCAAATCCCCTGCCTGAAAATTAATTATTTTAGACAAGGAGACTAGGAAGGCAGTGGCCAGCTAAGTTCCCTTTAAATCTTCCTGTCTCTGATCAGAATTTGACACAGTAGGTGCTTACTATGGAGTGAGCTAGGCAAAAAGAGACACCCAATGCCCACTCCTAGTAAACCAGAACAGGATTTTACACTGTAGGTGCTTACTGTTCAGTGATGGAATGAATGGACTACATAAAAGGCCCCTCCCAGAGCCCATTCCCAGAGAATCAGTATAAGAGTCCTTCTGGTCCTGTCTCTCAAGCCCCAGTCACAGGAACATCACTACATTCTCAGTCTTCCCCAGTGTTATGGTAGGTGCCAATGGAAAAGTCAGGGAGGATATAGATATGGAGAAAGGACACAGACTCCAGCTGCATTAGGAGAATAACAGATAGGATAATCCTAAAATCACTGATGCTTTTATTTCTGTGGTGTTTTTATAAAGAGTGATGATAGCCCATTGGAGACTGAGGAAATCCAGGAGGAGGCAATTTTGTCACTTACAGCATGTGACAGACTGGTGTGGTCAGAGTAGTGTTTGCCTGGGGAGGAGCACTGAAGTTACCCCATTATACCTTTCTCGGGTCCACTTTGAGAGATGGGATTTCAAGAAGGCTGGTTAACAGATCAAAATCTGCAGACCAAGGGGGCTGGACTTTTGTCTCATGGCTCAATAGAGACCATTTTTGCAGTTTGAGAACACTGGAGCCTATAAAATCTGGACTCCTTTACCTCCTCCACTCTCACGTTCTTCCCTCCCCTCGCTTCCCTCCTCCTGTCACCTCCCTTTCCACCTCTTTGCTGATTAGGGTTCACTCTAGAGATCCCAAAGAAGCAGAAAGGAACAGGTGGTAGTCCTGGCTTGAGACTTAAAGTCTGATATGCAGTGACCTAAGGTCTACAGGGGAGAAAAAGAACCAACCACACCCACCATCCTCAGAGTACAAACCATTCTGTTTTAAGCCTAGGCCACCACAGGAAATAAACCCTGAGTACTGTGTGTGTGTGTGTGTGTGTGTGTGTGTGTGTGTGTGTGTGTAGAATGTGTAGTTTTTGAAATTTGAGACTCACATTGCTTTGGGCAATGGAGAAGTCCCTAAAACAGTTTTAGATAAAACTGTAAAATTTGTACAAAGAAAGATACTTCTTTAATTCCTCAAAAGAGCTTCCTACTCCCCCACCCTGATCTACCTTGGCTTCTGTTGTCCTCTCATTAACCTTTACATGCACACACACACACACACGTTTATGTCTATGTTATGTATGATATAGACAGATTTATGCTTATAGTGATATAATTACATGTAGCTATATATAATTATAGATATTTATTGTATATAATTTTGTAATTTGGACCTCAGGAAGCATCTAACCTTATCATTTTGCAGTGATTCCTAGAGAAAAGAGTAGTCTGAGACAAGACTACAGAGCTTGCCAACAACTTGATTAGGCCACACTCAGGTTTTCTTCCTAGTTTTGGTCTCTCTTCACCACCCTCCTCTCCTGAGGTTAGCTTTCCTTCAGCAAAGCATTTTTACATTAAATGCACATTTATCTGTCCAATGAGATGCTTAACTCCAATAGAAATGCCTCTCTCACTGCAATCCAAAGGTGCCAGTCAGAGTGTGGAGAAGGTCTTTGCACAACTGTGTCTTTCCATGTGCCATTTAAATTTATATGGATAAAGTATACATCTCATTGATGCTACGTAGCTTTTGGGAACTGAGCCAACTTCTCTGACCTTTGATTTCTTCACTATGAAACACACAACTAAGAGTCCAGGGCTGCCTCCTGCCTCAAACCATTAGGATTAAGAAAGAACCAAGCGTCCTGGGTTCTACCATGAATACCTATGTCACAGCATACAGTATAGCATGATTTGTCCATCTTCCTCACAGTGACAGAGCTGGGAAGCGGGAGCTTGTGGCTGTGTGGTCTGAGTCAAGAAATATCCTGTGATAACAACTTTAACTTAGCTCTGGTAGTGTTCTGGGTCCTAAGCTAAAAATCTCATCCTTACATCTTCACACCAGCTGAATGGGGTAGGTTTTCTTGGTATTTGTTACATAGTGAGGAAAACAAAGGTTGGAGAAGCTGACTCACTTCCTAAAAGCCATGTGCCAGTTCCAAGCAGAGCTGTGATTGGAATTTGTAGAACTTATTTAAATCATTACATCATTTAATATCTTGGGAAGCCTAGTGTGATGGCTACTCTCGGTTGTCCACTTGACTTTATCTCGGCTAAAACCCAAGTGGCAGGTACACCTATGAGCGATTCTTTTCTTAGTTACAGCATTTGAAGTGAAAGTCCCACTTATAATCTGAGGCTTAGAGTAGAAATATACACCTGTAATCCAGATCTTTGGAGGTGGGAAGATCTACCTTTAATCTGGGCAACACCTTCTAGTAGAAGCCTATATAAAGGGCTTGGAAGAAGGACAACATTTATCTGCTTGCTATTGTTGAGAACTCCATTCTTTTGCTGGTATTAAACTTTACTCTTCTGGATTATGGTATATTCTGAAGACCAACTGAGATATCCAGCCTTGTGGACTAAAGTGCTACTGGAATCTTGGACCTTCCTTTGGAAGACAGCCATTGTTTGACTACCTGAAACACAGTCAACACAGTCCATAAACCATATATATACATATATATATAAATGTGTGTATAATTTATAAAATTTATAATATATATATATATATATATATATATATATATTCATTCATTCATTCTGTAAGTTCTACTTCATTCAAGAACCCTGACTAATAAACCTAGAAGGTAATAAATACCACCAGTGTAGAATAAGTGCTGGCCAAATGGATATGATGCTATTAATATGTTAATATAACATTTGCATATAATATGAGTTCATTGATGACTAATTATTTCAGCTATAGACTCCTATGGCCCTGGTGACTTCCTCAATGGATAGCCTCAGTTTTCACATCTGAAGTATGGGAGACATAATTCCCACAGGGACAGCAACAATGCCAATGGGTTTTGCTGAGTGCCTCAGAGTCCTGAGATCAATAGTGTAATTGCTGTGAAACACACAGGCCACAGTACCGCTGCATAAATAATTGTAATTACTGTGGCCAGTGACAAAGAGGATGGCTTTCCAATATCTTATTCCAAAATGCATTTCTCTGCAATTAAATTCATGGGCTTTGGGCAGAATGAACATCCCATATGGACAGACACAGTATTTGTTTTCCTAGCTAGGCCCTGAGACACTTCAACTCTAGAACCTCCTTCTCCTCCAGGCACTCCCTTACTGAGGTCAAAAGTTACCATCTGACTTGAGTGTGTCTTTAGGCCCCCCACAACTGAGGGTGGGGGTGGGTAAGAGGTGGTCAAAAGAGTCTTTGTAGTATTCCAGCCATCCCCTCCCCCTGGACTCTGGGCCCCCAGCTTTCTACATCTGTGCATTCCAGCTCCATCTGGTGATGTCATCCAGGCACAGGGACGCCCTTCTCAGGCCCACAACTTGAAGTCAGGGAAGGGTCCTTCCCTACAGTGTCTTTGGAGACAGATTTTCTGACTGTGAGCCATTCACATGCCTCACTCCAGGGATCAAGAATTCCAAGGCACTCATTTGTGCCAAGTCCAAGTATTTCTTTCTCAGAGTGGCTGGTATTAAAAAAAAAAAAAAAAGATGGGAGAGAGGGAAAGCTACAGGATTGGAGTAGAAAAAGGAAGCATAGTGGTCTATGAGATGGCACACAGTGAGGCCCACTCCAAGAGGCTCCAGTAAGTTGTTACTGGACAGTAACTGATGTTCTCACAGTGGCATCTGACAACATCTACGTTTAGCTATGTTATTGCCAAGTACAGGTTTGAAGCTATAATTGTCAACTCAAGACTGGAGTTCCTCTGATATCTGTGATATATCAGGTATATCTGATATACTGTGAGCCCTGTAGTCAGACCTACACAGACAGGAAGGAAGGATGAAGGAGCATGTAAGGAACACCTACTGTGACCCACCATGGGTGTTATGCTACAAGAGATGCTTCGTGAGTAAGTTGTTCATGGACAGTTGCCGCAGCACATGGAAGGCAGGGATTCTGTCCTGGCATTCCATTGGATGATGGAGGAACCTTACATTTTTAGTGATACTTGAGCTAGATCTTCAGTAACATGGCACACATGGTTGATAACTTGCCACTTTTTTATGTACACACACACACACACATACACACACACACACACACACACACACACACACACACACACAAACCCCACACATCTACATCTGTATTTCATCTTGTTCTGAGCTTTTCAAGTCTGTTACCGTCTTAAAGCAACCCTTAGTTTTTCAGCCAGCAGCCAGGTGGCGCCACTTGGACCAGAGTGGCTCACAATGTGTAGCTATCATGTGGTCCTAAGGCCTAGAGGTTGAAGAAGGGAGACTCCTATCATTTTTTCAGGAGTTGCATTCTCCTCCCATCCCCACCCTGGGAAGTTATCTGATTCGTCACTCCTTTATCCCAGGTAAACAGACCATTCTTTGCTATACAACTGTGCACACATCTATCCCTGCAAGGCAGTCTTCATGCTCCACAGAAAGACTGGTGCCCCAGCAGCTTGATGAGGCTGTTGGGAAAGGACCAGAACAGAGCTCATCAGTGGGAGCAGATGTCGAGTTAATACACACTTGTCTGATGCTCCTGGGGTTATTTATTTCTCAAGAAAATTGCAGAACAGTGCCTAGGGGAGGAGCAACAGTTGGTCTCCTGAACTTTCCCACAGATAGCTGGGAACAATAGAAGAAGATGAGAACCATGTCGAGCTGTGTTCCTGAGGTTCTTGGTGTTAGGAAACCTGGTGGTCCTCTAGGATGATGAGCCATTAGGAGAGATAAGCTTAGGAGATCATGACAGGCAGTCTTAGAACCCTGGGGCCCTTTGGAGGTATTTTCCATTATGAATGCAGTGTACATGTTTACTAGTTAATTTAGTAAGCATCTACTAAGCAACTGCTATATACTAGCTGTTGAGGACCTTGTGGGAAGCACTGTTTGCTATTATCATGCACATCTTTAGGTCTCATCTGCATCTGAACTCTAACCAAGCATACAGACGGACGGCTTCAACTCACATTCGCATGTTCTTTCCTCTAGTGATGAAGAGCATTTCATGATGTACAAAGTGGCCTCTGAGCCCATAGTCCATCTGAGACCACCCAACAAATCAAACACATGCTGTAAATACTAACAGGGGGCAGGATGGTAGGAGTATGGATAGGTCCATGACTTGTGCTGGAGCCTGGCCCCTGAACATCTGCCCCGGGACTTTGACCTTCTGGCATGGAAATAGATCATGCAGGAAGCATAACAGGAAGAAAGAAGTGGCTTTGGAGTCAGTTAGAGTATTGGTAGCTTTTTGCTCGATGGCAAGCACAGTTTGGGCAGATGTCACATTGAGGAAGTAATGGGAATGGACAGATATGATAAAAATAAAAAATCTCTAATAGTACCCTGGGGTTAGTTTCAGAGGCACTGGTGAACTTGCAGGTTAAGGGAAGCAGAAAGGAGATTGAAGGAAGGTGTCTTAGTTGAGGTTACTATGGTTGTGACAAAACATCATGACCAAAACAAACTGGGGAGAAAAGGATTTGTTTGGCTTATACTTCCATATTGCTGTTCATCATTGAAGGAAGTCATGGCAGGAATTCAAACAGGGCAGGAATCTGAGGGCAGGAGCTGATTCAGAGGCCATGTAGGGGTGCTACTATGTGCTTACTCCTCATGGCTTGCTTATCCTGCTTTCTTATAGAACCCAGAACCATGAGCCCAGGGCTGACCCCATGTACAGTGAGCTGGGCCCTCTTCCACTGATCACTAATTGAGAAAATGCCTCCTAGCTGGATCCCATGAAGGCATTTATTAATTGAGATTCCTTCCTCTCGGGTAACTCTGTGCCAGACTGACATAAAACTAACTGGAACAGAAGGGGATGAGGTGGGGGCACAGATGAAAGGACTATTTACAAAGGCCCACTCCATCTTGAAGAGATTGGACCTGCGATGCTTTAGATAGCTAATATTCCACTGTTATTGGGAAAGATGGGAGGGAACGGAGAGAGTGTCCAGGAGGAGTGTCTTTGGACCCAGAGACTGGAGGACCAGAAGTATGTGTAGACTGGTGAAGGTGGGGATGTAAAGGAGTCAAACCTGAATGAAACTTAGACATCCTCATCTGGTTCACACTTGTCATGTCTGTATCCAGCTGTGTGCTAACACCTTCTAACTTGAGTTAGAATTTGTCCATTTCAGATTAAAAACAACCACAAAAAGCAATGGTGCACCAGCTCGGGCAGGGGTCCACCATTTCCAAGCCATGTCCATTTCCCTATGGCTTTAGCTAGACAGGAGGTCTTAGCTCCCTGTAGAGAGTGCAGAGTGCCCCTCATAGCCACAGTCAGTGCACTTGCTGTGGCTCCTCCACACTCACCTCTTCATTAATGGTAACTTTGCATGTAGCATGTTTCTGTGTGTGCAGGTGGTGGACATATTTCTGTGTGTGCACATGCGTGTGGACAGAGGGCAAGCTTGAGTGTCAGTCTTTAGAAGCTTCCAGTCTTATTCATAAAAATAAGGTCTCACAGGTCTGAAAGTAGCCAAGTAGGCTGGATCCACCTGTCCCAACTCATCAGCACTGGATTAGAAATATGCACCACCATATCCATCTATTTTTATGTGTAGATTCGGGGATCGAACTCGAGTTTTAATGTTCTCAAGGTGAATATTTTATTGACTGAATGATCTCCCCAGCCGCAATTACTAGTTTTTATTGAAACATGATGGTTACCCCTTTATTATATATTTTACATGCTCGGGGACATTATCATACTGATACAATATCAATAATGATTAAGCTGTTATTATCCTGCTTTTAATATGAGCGAAGTGATTCTTGGAAAACTTTGGGTGGATTGTCTCACTGCACACAGTTCCTAAGTGTCAGAGCCAGGATTCACAGTGCTTGCCCATGGACTTTACTGCTGTCTGCCAATGTGTCCCATCTCCAGGACTCTGATCTTTCATAGCACGGATGAGCTCGGTCCATCTGCCAGGCACCAGAACGAGCTGATGCATGTAAAGCACATGGCAAGGTACCTGGCTCGTGGCAGGTGGTGAATTAACTAACTACCCATTTGTAGTCGTTTCTAGGAGTGAGAACAGTCTGCCCAGGCTCCCATTTAGACAGAGAAACATGAGGAATGGCCAAGCAAAGTTTGTGAGGGAAGATTAGTCAGGACAAAAGGTGGCTAATAACACCAAGCTTTCAAACCTGCAAGTCTGTAATGCAAGCTCCCGAGGCATCTCTTGGACTGGTAGAATCAAGGAGATAATTTTAAAGTAGTCTGTATTGTAAATATGTCTGTCTGAGCCGTTTCTGGTCTTTGCTTTAGATGAACTATGTCAACTTTGGTTTTCACTTCTTCAGATTCTTCACCTTCAACAGTTGGGAGATTTTCTCTGTGTACCACCTGTGCATACGTATAGTTAATAGGCCAAGGTCCCTCAGGTTTTTTTTTTTTGGGGGGGGGGGGCGTTGATCTGGACAATGCAGGGAAAGATCTAATGACTACATAGAAGTCATCACTCAGCCCTTTGAATGTGTCTAATAGGAGACCCAAAGGGACCAGTTTTGCCGGCAGTGTTTGGTAAAGTGGATGTGGCGTGGGATTCATGCGCACACAGTGCCTGTCTAATTAATTGCTGTTTACAGACTTGCTGTTCCTTTTGCGTTCTCTTTCTCCTGGCTAGGATCAGGAAATCAAAACAAAGAGCTTCATTGTGCTATTCTGGAGCAACTTAAACAGGATAAACATGGGTGCGGGGTCCAGGCCCACTTTCTAAGTCTCAGATTTGGAAGGCACACCACTCCATGTAGTAGAAGTCACACTGACAGGGAAAGAGGGCACAACTGCCTACCAGGGCCTATGAAGGGAAGCTCCAGCACCATCTTGCCCATGGATCTTCCAGGAAGAGCATCCTTTTCCATCAGTGTAAAATAGGGAAAACATACATCATAAGGGTGAATAAATGAGTATTTGTACTCATTCATTCATTCATTCATTCATTCATTCATCTATTCACTCCCTTAGCAAACATCCTAGAAGCTACTCTGTGCATGGTTCAAGGGTTCGAGAGATATACCTTGATAAAGGTTTCTACATTCCAGTAAGAAGTCACACAATAAGCATAATAACCGAGAACACTGTACAGTAAGGCATAGAGCAACAGGAGCTGTGAGAGAATAAAGGGGGCTAGAGAAGGCAGATGGGAGGTGGCAGCAAGGGACCGGGGGTAATTTTTAAAACAAAAGCCCTGGGGAAATTCAAGGCAAAAGTGAGTGAGATTTTCTTAACAGATGTCTTGGTTTTATAGTTTGGTGCATACTGGCAGGAAGAGGCTACGTAGGCATGAGGGAAACCTGCTTGGTAGTGTGTATACTTCTCAATGCCAAGAATCAGATGAGAACATGAAGCCCCAGCATACAAAGCTGGCATCCCCTCCCCAGGGATAAAGAAGAAGTGATGCATCACCTTCCCCAAATATTTAACACCCACCAGCCAAGATACTTGGGCATTGCCTCACATTGGCCTCAGTTATGATCTCCTGCAACCTCCCCAGTTCCTCTTCCTCCTTCTTATCAGAGTTGAAAAATCAGCCCTTTGCCGCTTTTCATAAAACAACACCGGGAACTTCTAAAGGCTGTGTTTCAACTGAGACCCACTTCTTCTTTGGAGACAAAGCCTGTGTATATGTGTAGGCATGTTCATGTATGTTTACAAATGGATGTGTGCATGTGTGGTATATGTATGTGTGTGATACTGTAGCATCCCATACTAGAGTTAGTTTCTCAGATCATTCACTTAACTATGTCACTGACTCTGGCATTCTGTGGTATAGTTTTTTTTTTTCTTTTATCTGCTTCTATAACCTGTGTGACAAAATACTGAAAAAGGTGACCAGGGCTATATCAACTAGCACCTGTGGTAATTAAATGAACAAACTATCCACCTAGGATCAAATGGCTGTTGATGTGTCTTCCTGAGAGAATCAGAGCCCTATAGTGTTCCCCGGTCTTCATCTCTTACCAAGTCCTCATCACGACTTCTGCCTCAGTGATAAGCCCAGGAAACAGATAGACAGAGTCGTGTACTCGAGGCTTCTGAGAAGAAGAGCCAGAGTCCTTCTCCTTCCCCCTTAGGCACTTTGCTGATTCCTGTCTGCCCCAGCAAAGTCTAACTTTGGAAACTGCTATGCATTTTACTATGTAGAGCGTTCTTCAGATTCTGAACACTTGGGAGGCCAGAACATAGCTCTAATTTGACTTGAAAATGGGGTATACCTCCTGAGAGGGAGGGCTTGTCAGCTCTCCCATCTGGGCTCCCAGCTAGCTTGCTCTGTGCCTCTGTGTTTGAGTTGAGGCTCCCAGTAGAGACTTGAGACTGGGATGGGGCACACCTCTAAGTTTAACCTGTACCCCTCCCCCCTCCATTAACAGCTCTGCCTCCATTCCCCTGTCTTCTAGGGCAGGTTTGGGGGACATCTAATTTTTGTACCTGGACACAGCCTAGCATCCAGGCAGGTGTAGCTGTTCATGGCAAAGCTAGAGGAGAATATTCAGGGAGGGAGGAAAGAGGGGGGTGCAGGGGTGGCCCGAGTCTTCTGAGATGAATGGCACTGTTTGCTCATTAGGGAGATTATTTCAAGCAAGACGGCAGCCAGAATGCTCTAGTGCAAGCATCTGCCTGCTACTGGGAGACGATATTTATTGTTCAGTCCTTCAATGGATGTAAATAAACAGCCCGGCCCAGATAATGTTCCAATAAACAAACAAGCAGCTGCCAGGAGCTCCCTGGATGGTTGACCTTTGTGGAGGCCACCCTGCTGATGTTTCAATAGCAGTCTGCCTGGCAGCCCAGAGACTCACTGTGCCAGGGATGGAGATAGGTGCCTTGCCTGCCGACTGGTGGATAGGCAGGGGGCCAGAAGGCTGGAAGGACAGCGGCTGGCTGCTTAGAAAGATTCTGGGCTGGCGACTGACTGGCTGGAGAAGAAGGGTAGAAGAGCCTGGTTACCCAGTGTGTGTGTGTGTGTGTGTGTGTGTGTGTGTGTGTGTGTGTGTGTGTGTATGTGTGTATCCCTGCTAAGACACATGGAGGGAGTGGAACAGTACACGTTCAATGCTGTAATAGAGGTGTCTGTATGGGCCACAAAGGGGTAATATTCAATAGTTAAGTCCTAGTGTGGCCTCTCCAGTTGTCAATACTGGTGTGCATCTGTGTATTTGGTAGTTAGCCCACTAACATCTAGTTGTCTGCCTGCCATCTTCTCCCCGGCAGATATAGCTGGTATAGCTGGAAGCCTTCAGAAACCTGCTCCCACAGCAAGCGTTTGGCTGGTTGATCTCATACCACAAGCAGATATAATATATGTTGTTTAACATCCAGGGTATTGGGAGTCCTGTCATGCAGGAGGTATGTGCAGAGGTTGGGAAGGAAAGCTATGAGTGTGTCCAAAAGAGCCTAGCAAGTGTGAGGCTGGATCAGAACCAGGGCCATGAATCTGAGCATCTTGATTTTCTTGGCCTGAAAGAGGCCATACCGCAGATTGATGCTTACAGCTCCCAAACTTCACAAACATGAGGACTATGAAACACACTGGGATATGCTACAAATGGTAGGTCCCTGGGAGATTCTAGTATATTGTCATTGAGTAAGACCTATGCCTATGGTACCCCCAAGAGGATAGTCACCAAGATAAATTCTGAGTTAAGTTAGATAGTAAATATAGAAAGAGAGTGTAGGTATAAGAAGTCTAGAATAGCATCATCCAATATGGTAGTCATTACCCACATAGTGGGCACTCAAAATGTAGATGTCCCAAATGAGATATATAATATATGTAAGATATACCTTAGATTTCAATGATTCAGGATCAGAAGTATATAAAAATATCTCATCAATAATTTTGTACTTATGTGTATATTAATCCAATCATATTTAGGACATACTAGATTAGATAAAATGTTATAATCATTAACTTTATTAGCTTTTTTTAAAAAAAAATGTGTGGCCACTATTAGAAAATTTTAATAGCATATATGGTCTATATTAGTGGTTTAGATATTTCTGTTGTCTAATGTTGGTCTAGAATATCCCAGGGTTCCTCTCTGCCACAGGGAATAGTCAGGCACATAAATCTTCTTCCTTTACTACAACCTCATGACAATGTTGAAGAAAATGACCACACTTCCCCCTCTGCTACCCTTTTCATATATTCAGTTTTATCTTCCTGCCATGCTCTTATAACTTTAAGAAACCATTAATACCATCAATTTCACTCCTCTTGTTCAGTCTTTTTAATGACCTAAGAGATTTAGTAACTCATAGTGGCTTTTAAGTTATCTGCTATGTGTTTTTAGTCAATGTTTCATGGTCAGATGTGCTGTATTGAAAGCCCTTTGTCATGTGACCTTCCCGTGCTGTCTCCTATCCATTGTCATTGAAGGCTGTGCTTATATCCCAAACAGTTGTTCAGACTGCCCAGAAAGAACCAATAGCAGCATTTGAAACCCCTTTGTTCATAGACCTCATTGGTATGAAGATTGAACTGTTCAGGAGCCAAGCCTCCTGGAAGGTCAGATTGGAACCACCTCAAATGTATGATACACAGTGAATGAGCATGTTACTACAAGAGGGAACTCACAGAGTGGGGATATCATTCCAGAGATTAACATCCTCCTTCATCCAAGTTTGCATTCATGACCCCCCCAAACCCACAATTGGTCTCCCTTCACCTTATGCCTTTAAACACTAGAGAATCCTTTGTTGATCTTTTCCCACTGCTTAGATGACATACCAGTATCATCTGCATTGTATAAAGTAGCAAATCTTGTTTACTAATGCTGGTACTTTAAAAGTTTTGGGGTGCCCTTTATAGTATGACTAAAGCACAACTACTGGCCAGCAGTCTCCTTTCATCTTGACGCTGTCTTGTCATGACTTGGGCTGTTGTTTCTGAGCTGTTCTTGAGTTCCAAACATCTGAACTATGTTTCTACCTTATGAAGACTGGACTGAATGCTACAGCCTATACTCAGGTAGAGCTGGTCTGTGATGGCTTTGTGACATCTCACTGGAATTCCATCTAACATTTTGTTGAGTGCCCTGGGGATATGGGAAGTAAACACTGTCATACTGGGGTCATTTCTTCATACTTTCTTCATTACACCTCTTACATTGATCCTGTCTAGCAACTTAGAGCCTCTTGTTGATTGCTAGAATGTAATTTTCATTTACTCAATAATGAGTTACCGAGTACCAGCCATGCCCTACAGTGTATGAGGCCTGCAACAGAGATGACATCCACCCTTGAGACTCACACCAGCATGACTGTCTCCCCCATAACAGCTTCTCCCTCACTGTCAGCCCGTGGAAGACACAGCCTCATTCTATAGTTCTGTCCACATTGTTGAATTTTTTGTTAGCCCTCAAAGCTTAGAATCTTCTAGAAGTTTCCTGATCCCATCTCTGGATCATGCATTAAAAAAAAAAAAGGACTAGTGGCAACACCAGTGCTTAGGGAGTTCTCGGTTCTATTTCTCCATGCAGAAATATGTCTTTTCCTGTCTCTAAGTCAGTTCTGCTTCTTTGGTCAAATTGCCTGAGATCCCATGGAGACTCATTATGTTAAAATACCTTTCCATGTGGAGCCTTGTCAAAGGCTTTTGGAAAACTAAGTAGCTAGGAGGCAAGTGCTGATCTAGCAATTGGGAGAGACCTAAGTTCTAGGTTAGCCTGACATTGGCTTCCCACTGAACTTTGGACAAGACTCAGATCAGTTTCCATTTCAGTTGATTCATCAATAAGATGAGAATGATTACACTGACAGTCAACAGTATAAAAATTTTTCAATCATCAGATGAGAGACTGTTTCTTAAAAATACTTTGCAAGGTCTAAAATGAAAATATAAGGGCTCATTATTTTGAAAATTCACAGCCTTGCCTTTATTCCTATGCACATTCCTCCCCAAAAGAACTTCAGTAAAGACATGCTTCCTCTACCCAACCCCAAGGGTGACCTTAGCACAACACAGACTCCTAGAATGAAAATTTATAGGACAGAGTTAAGTGTTAGGGTTTGAGGCCCAGTGTAAGGGTTCAGTGCAGTGTGTAAACTCGTAGAAACATGGGCAGGTCTGGGTATGATTTCATTTCCACATTCACTGGACATATAAATTTGCATAGGTTATTTAGCCATCCATGCCTCATCCACAAGCATGGACAATATTAATATTGGTGACAGATTTATGAGATGTGAATGCCAGACACATTGTCTGTTTTATGAAGAGTACTTCTTATTTGTCTAGGTAGAGTCTGGAGAGCTGGACCCTAGTCCATCCTACCTAAAATTTAGGATTGTTCACCAAACAGCCAATTTTATAATAAACTTTTGCTCATATTGTGTGTCTGGTTCTCTCAGGAAATAGATACATGAGTCCTTTTCTTTATATAGTATATAAAACTGGTGTCTGGATTGGGGTAGAGGAGAAGAGAAGGAGAAGAGATACAGTCCCAGTTGCTCTCCCACTCCAGCAGAATAGAGAGGGTAGGGAAGAAAAAAGGCCATACCTATGAAAGTTTGTCCCATTGATGTCTGTAGGATCTTTGCTTCCTTCATATGATGTCTATCACATCTAGCATGTCACCTTATCCTAAGGAGCAGGGAGTTAGAGGTAGGTAATAAGGAATGCTGCTAAGGGACTGAATCTAATTTCTAATGGGAATCAAACCAAAGGCATGGGATGGAGCTTAGTTCCATCAGCTTTCCCTATGGAAGCCTGTGCCTTCCAGAAGCCCAAGAGAGCCAGAGATCAGCCATAGTGTTCAGTATAACTCTCTCCTCCCACTCCATGGAGCCTCCTAGCTGGGAATGAAGCCTCGTTGGGCCACTGGCCACAACCATCACTCCACTGCCAGACTGGTTTTGCATGAATTTCTGTTTCATTCTGGTTGAGAAAATGCCTGGCCAGTATGCACACTGGCGGCTCAGCAGTGGGAGCAGAAATGGGGCTCTGGGACATTGGGACATTTCCACTGCAGAGGGGAGTGTCACTCTACAGAGCTTCTGCTGCCTTTCCTGTTATTTGTTTTCGTGAACATAATGGGAAATCAGCAAAGAGGAGCCTTCATTTCATTTATTTGTTCATTTGAAAGATAAATAGTGGTCAAGTAATCAAACATACAACCACAAAATCAACAGGCATCCAAGTTCAGGAAACTTGGCAGAAACAAGGCATTCTGGTGATCTGATGCATTATTTGTCACCAGTTGTGGTGTCCCTTTCTATCATTTAGTTCCTCTGAGTAACTCTTTTATTCTCCTTGATCTCTTAAGAGGTTGAAAATTATAAGGTAAAAATTAAAAAGGTTACATAATGGTCGCACTTGGAATGCAATGTGTTCTTCTGTTTTGTTATTGAAATCACTAACATTTCCCCAGAGATGCCTTTGGAAACCTTGTGTTAGCAGGATATAATCAAGTCCTCTACTCCCATAACTCACCTAGCTACATCCTCAGGAGTGCTTATCCCAACTTACATAGATGGTGCCATTCACATTCGGCAGGATGCTTGCTAGATCTGTGCACTTTTCAATTTCAGGGAGCTCTAGAAACTTGAGCCAGAGGCCAGATGAGCATTGTGTACAGTTGGGAAGTCCAAATCTTTTTTAGGTTTATTCTCAGCGATGGTGTGGGTGGGACATCTCTTCTGGTGGTTTCCAGATTGTCTAAATATTTCTAGGAAGGATTTGGGGGTGGCCCAGGGATTATCATTTCATAATCATCTAAGTATTCTTGAAAGGCTGAGGATGGCTCATGTCTGAGGCACATTTTTCTGTGATTTCCTTCAGTTGAGTCATGAATAGAACCTCCCGAGCTGTTTCAGGACTGATCATCTATTCTAAACCCTGGAGTGTAAGCTGCTGGCTTCTATGAACCAAAGCAGATCAGGGATGTGAAGCTTCTGGGATTGATACCTCTTCCAAAACAGAGCAGTAATATCTTGGTAGAATTTTCAGTGACTAAGCCTCTGTCCATATATCAAAAACATTTCTGCTAACAAATGTTAGCCTTTCTTTTTGTCTTTCTTATGTGTGATGATCCTCTGCTCTGAAGCTGCCTCAATTACACAACCTCGACCCTTCATCATAATACCAGCCCCATACTCAACCTCTAAAGACCAGCATGGCCTCAATGAACTGATCCCAGGGCATAGAAAACCAGACAACAAAAACAGATTCTTTCCAAAGCTCAGACTGTTCACTCCCTTCCTTTCTCTGTGAACTTCCATTGATAGACCACAGCAGGCTTCTGTCACTTATGTCTTTGGTTCTGAACTCTTAACTCTGCAGAGACAGAGTTTCCCACCTCTCTTGGCTGTTGAGAGTGTCTCTAGACTGAAGCTGGGCTGTGGGCACTACAAATCTAAACTCATTGTAGTAGGTTGGATAAGATGTCCCTCATGGTCTCAGGCATTTGAATGTCTGATCCTCATTTGGTTCTGTTATTTGGGGAAACTTAGGAGGTGTGGCTGTGTTGGAGGAAGCATGTCATGGGATGTGGCCTTTGCGAGTGAAATATTTCAACCACTGCTAGTTTGTCTTCTCTGCTTCATGTTTGTGGTTCGAAGTATAAGTTGTCAGCCTCCCATTCCTGCCACCATGTCTACCACTTGCTGCCATGCTTCCCTGCCATCACAGATTCTTATCCCTCTGGGATCATAAGCTCAGATAAGCTGTTCCTTATATAAGCAGGCTTGGTCACAGTGTTTTATCACAGCAAAAGAAAAGGAACGGATACATTTACCTGACCGTTTTCCCTTTCTGTTTTCTATAGATCCGAGTTGATGGGCCCAGGGGCAATGCCCTCCAGTATGAGACTGTGCAGGTGGTGGACTCGGGACCAGTCCTCCGGGACATGGCCTTTTCCAAGGACTATGAGCAGCTCTACATCATGTCAGAAAGGCAGGTAAGGCTGTTGAGCTCTGCTCGACATTTGTCTTGCAACTAAATACTAGCCTGTGGCTCCATAGAAACCTACAGGAGGCCAGCTGCAGAGAGGTGATTTGATTTATTTGGCTCAGTGTGTTTCCCTTCGGTTATGCTGCCTGGGGACTGGGTCTGCATATGTTGTAACAGGAATGGAACATTTGAAATATGAAAATATCCACGGGTCTAGGACAAATTCACTGACTTCAAAATGATGACATGGATATGCTCAAAGCCAACATTTCCTACATTGAAGAAAAACTCAAGGGTAGAATCCTAAGTTCTTGGTCAGATTTCCCCATAGAAAGGATAACCACGGATCAAAGTCATATTTCTGGTCTGAAGAGGTTTGTGTAATGGCAAAGATTTAGCACAGTAAGAAATCTCAGTGAGTGTCACAGAAGAGCCGGGTGGATGAAGGCTTCAAAAAAAGTCAGCGCCATGAAATGAGATGATGCACTGTGTGTTTCAAGCCCTCTTGTGTACCTCCTACTTTGTGGAATCTCTAGAAGATTATATGAAAGCCTATCTGTGAACAGAGAGTACATGGGGGATGGTTGTTGGCTAAGACTGAAGGACTTAGCAATGTTAGGTTTGGTTCTGGAGCTTAGTCAAGTGCTAAGTAAGTTGTTCAGGGGTCCTCAGTGCAGACAAGTGACCCATTTAGAGCAATCAAATGAAGATTCCCCTGGGCAATTCCATATAATTAAAGGTGTTTCCCATAGTCCTCTAACTCACTGCCCAGAGTGTTACATTCCACAATACATCACAGAACCCTCAAGTGTGGGCAGCCATTGTTGCACCTCTGCCCTATCATTTCTAGTGGGTCATATTGGAAGCTGTCCATCGAGCTCATGAATATAGATGCCTTGGCACTGAGTGACAGAGGCAGTGGCCATGAGGGACAGCTCTCTCTTTTATTCATCTTCATTACTGTGCCTGAACTCTCTGGAGGACCTTGCTGACAGAGTCTAGATTGTTCTGCCTATCCCAACTCCACAGAGTGAGGGAGATGAATTCCACATTATGCCACCCACAGGACTTGTGCATTATGTCCTGGTAACACACAGCAGCCCAACCCTCTATAGGAGCTTGATGACATCTTCTCTCAGTGTGGGTCTCTGGCTCTGCCAGCTTCAGCAATACAGGGATTCATTGTAGTGTCCATTGGAGTCCACCGTGCCTTAAGGATGGTGAAATATTTTGCTGTGGGATTGAATACAACTGACATGCAATGAACAGCTGGTGATGAATCCATCCTCCTGTCTACATCTTTTTTTTTTTTAATTTTCTTAATGTGATTCCCTACTCCTTACTCTTTGCTTAACTCTATGGCCATAGGAGATAGGTAGGAGAATGGCTTTCTTTGATGGGATTGAAATATTTAAGGAAGCCCAAGTCCTGAATTATGATATTGAACATTTCAACATGCCTTACCTGATCTGAAATTTGGAATTTCTAAACCTGGCACTTAAAATATGGAAGGAGTTTAAAAGATGTGACAGCTAAATGCCTAGTGTGAGTGATCAGTCCTCTCTGCCAACCCTGAGTGTGAGCATCCCTCTGCCTTTGAAGAACCCAGTTGAAGACTTACTTGTCTCTTTGTTTTCAATCTGCTCCTGTTTTCTCTAGTGTGCTCTCTACCTCCTCTGGCTTGGTAGTGAGGCATGCTGGGAACTTGATTATGGAATATTGAATAGGAAGGGAAGGCAGGAGTGATAAGGCCAGTTGTCCATTCATTTTGGAATTGCTCTTCACAGAAACGGAACATGAAAGTCAGAGGTTCCATTGCCTATGTCAACACTGGTGTCCAGTGGGTTGGTGGATTCATTGTGTAACACATTGGTTAATTATTGGTTATTGTGTTACACATTGTGTAACACAGGCCTTGGCACTACAACATTTGAGTGTATTTAGTTACTAGTATCTACTTTGACCAGATCCCTGACTGGAATAGCTTAAAGGAGATTTTATTAACTGATGAATCAAGGGATATAGTCCATCATGATAAAGAAGACTAGAGTGGTTCAGTTCATTGCAATTGGAGCTTGGAATGGTTTGCTTATATCGGGGTATTAAACAAGAAGCACAGAACTTAGGCTAGATGTGGGGTTAGATTGTAATCCTGAAAAACCTTCTCCCAGTCATTTTTGTCTACTAGGTTGGCCCCATGATCCAAAGAGCCTAGAACTTCTCACACCAGTGCCACCATCTGAGGACCAAGTGTTCAAACATATGAGCTTGTGGGGGATATTTCACACTCAAACACTCTTCTATTTGCTAAATGTAGTGTCAAGTAAGTTCTGGAGCTCATAAATGATCCTCTACTATCTAACAGCCAATGCTCCAAACAAAAAGTGACATGACATATATAGCAAGCTTAGCCATAAGGTTAATCCCTAGATTTCAAGGCAGACCTGTCCTTAACTGACTGCTGACCCCTAGACACTTTGTTTGAGTTCCACATCTGGTTTGCTTTCTCTTAGAATGTGATAAAACACTGAACAAAAATGACTCTGGAAAGAAAAAGGTTTCTGTCAGTTTACAGATCACAGTCCACTATTGATGGAAGCCAAGGCAGGAGCTCAAGGTCTGAAGTGAGGCAGAGACACTGGAGGAATGCTGCTTACTGATTTGCTCTCTATGGTTTGCTCAGCTGGTTTTCTTAGACATGATGATGGATGGCACTGCTGACAGTGGGCTAGATTCTTATACACCAATTATTTATCAACAACATCAACCACAAAAGCCTCACGACATGACCATAGGCCAATCTAATGGAGAGAATTCTTCAATTGAGTTCCCTCTTCCAGGTAACTCTAGTTTGTCAAGTTGATGAATAATTAGCACACTACCAATCTTGGCTTTGTTGTCTGCTACCTAAGAGTAACAGTGATAGGCAGCTTGAATAAGCCAAGAGTAACATGTACTAGTCTTCAGATGACTATTTTTTCCTTCATGAGGGTAAAGGCCTAAATATTCCTGAAGGATGTGAGTTAACAACATGAAATACCAAGGAGTTAGTCCTGGGATCCATGGCCTTTTCCCAGAAAGCCTCAACTAATATGTAGTTGAGGATCCGTGGACCTCATCCAACTCTGCTGTCTTGACGTAAAGCTGCCATTGATAATATACAAATAAACAGCTGTGGCTCTGCACAGTGCTACTTCATTCATAAAAACGTGTAGCAGGCAATAATGTTACAAAATTTGAGTTGGTCAGTTCTTCAATGGAAACACATTGAAGGATTCCCCTAGCATCGGTATCTTGGTGGAGCTACTGTGTGAAGAGGCTCAGAGAAATTCAAGAAGCAAAGACCTTATCTATGAGCATCAGGTTGTCTTTGGATTATTGTTTCTAAGGTTTCTTAACATCCTGGATGTCCTGTTACATCTGTGGTTGCTGCTTCTTGATCACTTGTGGTCCCTCCTCCTCTTTTGTTTATCCTTTCTGTGTTATATTATTCTTTAATGATGATATGCAGTCTCATGGCTTCACATCTCGTCTGATGCTCTCTACTCAGCCTTTCTAATATAGCTACTTACCTCATAGATATTGCCATAGAGGTACATTCTGTACACTTCCAAGTTAACAAGCCTAAGGCCACGTTTCTCATCTTCCTCTCTAGCATTCTGCATCTGTGGTAATCTCTATCTTACTTAATAACAACCTAATTACTAAAAACTAAAACTAAAAACTTTATAAACATCTTTAACTTCTTTTTCAATCCATGACTCTACAAAAATATGATAATTTCCCATATCACTGCTACCACTCTGGATCAAGACTGATATTTTCAATAGATTCCCATTTATTCTTTCTGTAACCTCCATTATTTTCCTCAACTTTTTCAAAGCAAATAATCCAGTTTCTTAAAGTTCGGGTTAGATCATGTCATTATACCAGCACTGATGGGAACCTACAAGGCTTGTGTATTTCTTTTATTCAGATCTGAAGGCTGTTTTTTTTGTTTGTTTATTTGTTTTTAATAGTATTTGGTATCCCACCTTGAACTTGCATTTGCTATGTAGTTACAGATAACCTTGAACTTCTGATCCCTTTGTCTCCATTACCCCAATGCTAAGATTATAGGCATGTCTCACTGTTTTAGTTTTATCCCTGTGGCTGTAATAAATCACCTAGACAGAAAGCCATACACTTTCAACTTAACGAGCCTAAGGCCACATTTCTCATCTTCCTCTCTAGCATTCCTCATCTGTGGTAATCTCTATCTTGCTTAATAGCAACCAAATTATCAAAGCTAAAAACTTTATAAACATCTTTAACTTCTTTTTCAATACATGACTCTACATCCAACACATATATTTCCAAAATATGATAATTTCCCACATCACTGCTACCACTCTGGATCAAGACTGATATTTTCAATAGACCCCCATTTATTCTTTCTGTGACCACCATTATTTTCCCAACTAATAAGCATAAGCAAATAAACTTAGTGGAAAGGTGATTTGTTTGATTTACAAATCCAGCTTCTAGTCCATCATATGGGAACGTCACAGTGGCAGGAACTTAAAGCTGCTAGTCATATCTACATTCTAGACCAGAGATATATAACCTAATACATGCTTGCTTGATTTCTTGCCGAGATCTCAATTTCTGCATGCTTACATAGTTTAGGACCTTCTGAGTAGAGACTGGTTCTGCCCACAGTGGGCTGGGTCTACCCACATCAATTAAGGCAGTCAAGATCATCCCTCCATGGGCATGCACATAGGCCAACACAAGGTAAACAGACCCTGATTGAAAAATCTTTTCCCAAGTCATGCTAGATTTTGGAAAGTTGGCAATTAAAGCTAACCGTCACACCCACCATACCCAGTGATACTTTTAATGCTCTATATTCTAGAACTTCTAAACTTATCACCCTCTATCTCACTCTGCTCTCATACCAACTCTGCAGAATCAGGGTAGGGTAAATAAGTATTCCAGTATTCCAGAGAAAATAAAATGCCCCAGGTGACAGTCCTCTGCTATGCCAGGCATGCTTCTACTTATGGGCCTTTGTTCTGATGATCGTTATGCCTGAAGTTGTCTCCAGGCATAGAACCATAAGACTGACTTTCTTCCAAGTCTTTGCTTCCAAGAGGTTCCTCTGAGATCCCAGAAAATTCCAACCTGCTATTCACCAGTTCCGGCAACTAACAACTCGTCATGTTTATTCATTTCTATCTAGGATATTTAGTCTCTTCTTGTATAGTTCTTATGCCTGTTATGCACAGTACTTACCTGCATGTCTTTCTCCTTTAGAATGTGAGCACCACAAGAACAGAAATGCAGATGTTTCATCATTTTAGTTCATGTATGACTGGTCTGCTTAATCTCTTGCGTTTGCCAACCTCCTGAGAAAGTTTCCCCTTGGCTATATGATGAGAGGCTCAGACAGAAGCATTCATTTTGAGTGTATGCAGCATGAGAACAGAAATGTTATTATGTTTTGTCTTTTTAGTTCACTTATGTATCATAGCCCCCCTAGAATTGTATCAAACATATAAGAATGCAGTATATATGAATTAAATGGATGAGAAAATAAACAGACTGAGCTCCTGGATTCTAGGGCCTTGAGTTTCTTGTTTCAATTATGTTACTATGGCTTGTTCCCATCACTAGACCCTGAAAGCTGACCAAAAAACACCCCAGGGTCTACATTTTCCAACATCAAGAAATGGTCAGACTTGCTCTTACACACAGTACAATGGCAGTCTGAATTACAGCCCATTTCAGGATTAAGGACCTGTGTCAAAGGGAGCTGGTGGAGAACCTGTGTCAGAGGGGTGCGGGTAGTGGAGAATGCCAGCCGTGACCCCCCTACACCTGCAGAGAGAGACTCTTCCACTCTTCTTTTGAAGCTCTTGGGATTGCCACAGGACAGTTGTCTAATGGAACTTTTGGTTCTGGTGCTGTGTCTCACCCAAGAGCAAGAAGGAGGCAGTCTAGTGAGCAGTGGAGAAACAGGAGAGAGACTGGAGGCTGTGAGCAAGCTACCGACTTCTTCTGCCACTGGTGCTTTTCTGTTCCTCTTGGTATAAAACCAAGTTCTAGACTTGGGCCCTTAGTTCCATGCTGTGACCCTGCTCAAAGTCATCCTGTGATTCCCTCCTGCTGCTCTTGTGCCAGCTTCTACTGTATCCCTAAACCTGTGCAGTACCTTCCAGATGAAGGACCTTTGCCAACTTTGCATGCCCTGCTGATCATCTATGCCTGCCTCTCTCTTGTGCTGCTGATTACCTGTCTAGAGATAAGCCCCCATCCAACACCAGCATTATTGCTTCTTTCGGACATTCTTGTTCCTTCCTGAATATTTTCCCTGTTAGCTTATTTTTCTTCTCTGTGCCTTGGCATGGAGATCCACAGAGGACTTTGTCTCTCTTGTGTTTGGAACTAAGAGAATGCTTTTTCTAAAATAAAGGCCCTAAGAAATCTTTTAAATTCCTGTGGGGTTGATGCCATGGGTAGAATCATAGGCCTAACTATAAGGCACAACCCTTCTCTGGAGGCCTTGGGTACTAAAGAAGATTTAGATGAGATGTTAGGCACTAGCTTGGGGTAAAATCCAGAGAGTGTTGGTTCTGTGAGCTCCTCACCAGTTCTGTGATGCCACTGCTGGACCTGAGGAATTTTCCACTTGGGCATGTAGTAAGAGGCCACAACAATAGGATCTGCCTTATAATCATCCTTGCCCATTCCCAGACTCCTTTTGTGATGCTGACCTCTGCTACCTCTGCCCCACTTACAATATATTGTATTCCACACTAGGGGAAGGAGAGTTTGGCAATCAGGGAAAGATTCTTCATGCATTCTGTCATCGTGGCACATAATGGACCTATAGACATAGAAGCTCCAGAGAATCTTCATGCTGGAGTTTGGAGCTTTTCTTGGATTCTAAATAACATCTCACTATGGTCCAGCTCTAAGTGTGAGAAAAGATGGTGGGATGGTGGTGATGAGGAAATCCACATGACAACAGAGATAGATAATAAAGTGGGCAGGTGACAGTATGTGTAGAAGACATCATATGCATGTATGCTATTTCCTGGCTCTGTAACTCCAACCAAGTTCCTAGCTCCCTCAACCTCTTTATTCATTGGATCCCCAACAACTATTTACTGAGCACCTACTGTGAGCCAGGCATCCCTTTAAATCTTAGGAATTCTGTGTGGATCCAGGCACCAAGATCATCTCCTTTAGGTATCAGTTTCTGGAAAAATGAAGGAATGTGTAAATTAATTGAATTATACCTAACCCTGTCTAGCTTCCAAATGAATGAGATTTAAGACCATGATTTCTTTATTTAACTTTGTGCAATTACTGGGGGGTTACCCCTAATCTACTTTTCTAGTAGCAGCTAGACTGGCTACTTCCCCAGATGTGCTCCCCAAATACTTGCTGTTTGTGTCTTCCGGGATTGTTTCTGTTCCATCAGTCTGTCCTGGGGGCACACTTCATTCAGGCATGTGCTTCTGGTCCATCACATCTAATGTAAGCCTCCTCTTCTCCTCATCCTCTTCCTCGTTCATGTTCCTTTTCTCTCTCCTCTTTCTCCTCGTGGTCCCTAATCTCTGACCACCAGCCCGGAAACTCAAACTCCACCTCTCTCTATTCTCCCCAGTAATTTGCTGTAGCTATTTTTATTTTACCAATAGTGTTAAATTGGAGAGCAAAGCTGGTATTTGTGGCAATTCACTAGTCTCGAGGCAACCAGATCTTAAGGTATAGAATTTAGCATTTGAATATTTAGCAGCACCAGACCAACCCCCAACAGGAATGCTGAATGACTTGTGTCAAGTAAGTGAGCACAGTGGAAAACCGACTGACTTGGGAGTAAAGCGGTATCTCAGAGAGTGACAGAGATGCTCTTTGAAAGACTGTCCCCAGGAAACTGTTCCTGGGGATGGGACCTTCTGAGCAAAAGTCATCATAAAATGAGGTGGCAGAAGGTGACTGTCAGGAGAGGAGACATCCAGGCTTAGAGAAACACAGCAAGCTCTGAGGTTCTGAGAATATGGAAGGGTTGCAGTGAGAGAGTGGTGTGTGGTGGTGAGGCCATTGTGGAGAGGGGAACTCATTTGCCATCTTTACAATGGGAATATAAGAAGTGTGGAATGAATCTATATGTGGGGTGAGGGTTAAATTAGATACATCTAGAGCATGCTTATCTTGACATCTGGTAGCTGACTACAATAAGCAAAAGTGGGTGCCTTGTTTAATTATTTGCAAGCTGTGCCATCAGAAGCCAGTACTTTGTGTCTGTTTTCTCACTGTGGACTCCTGGCTCTCACTCAGGCATCTCTGCTTTCTACAGAGACTTTTCCTTGGAGTGAATGAGTGCACAGTGCAGGTGTCAATGTCCTTTTGCCATGGCACACCTGACTGTGTCATTTATAGTTCTCTCATCCCCCTTCCTTTTTATTCTGCACAGTTCTAAGCATCGTTCAGTTGCATGTGTGTTTATGGGTAAGAGCACAGACACACGTGTCCACACACACCCTTGTTCCTCTTTCTGTCTGTCTCTGTCAGCCTCATTCATGCTGTGTGAATACATGTGCGCATGTGTGGTGTGTGTGTGTACCTCTACAATCATGGAGGAAATGTCTACACACTAGGAAACTACTGTGTAATTTTACAAACAACAGCAAGATATTGTCAACATCTTGTCAAGATGACAGGAGGGACTTGAGAGGAAATGTCAACAAGGCAGATCAAGAAGGAGATGAGATGATTGAGTCAAGGATCCTGGAGTTTGGGAATGACTCCAACAAGAGGAAAAGACTGTCTCTCAGTCGTGGAAGGCTCTACTTTGAGAGGCCCCAAAGAAAGGGTAGATTTTTCTGCCACTCCTACTCTCTCTACCATCCCACACCATAGCCCATCCTTATGTGAGGTTCAAGGGGCCCCAACACAAGTCCCCACTTTCTAGAGCTCTGCTTTCAGTATCTGAGCCAATATCATCTTTCATAGCATCCTTTGTTTTACTGGCTTCTGTTGACAGCAGGAGGCATCCAAGTATCTGGAGATACCGCTAAGCCTGTCCCCACTCCTGAGTACTTGGGGGCTGGGAAAGGAAGCTACCCCAGAGAGCAAGATGCAGGAGGGGCATCCCTGCCTTACCCCTTTAACACGATCCCATAAGTAAGCCTTTAAGGCCACTTTGTTCTATTACATGTCACTTATTGCTCACACAAAGCATCTACTTTGTGCTAGACATTAGTCAACACATCTGGGTCTTAACCTTGAAGGGATAGATAAATAGTCTTGATTCTGTCAAGAAGCGCAGCCTAGAGGTGGTGAACATAATTGATGCCTCACAGAGAAGCTTAGCAGGTGATAAGAGCTATGGAGAAAGGAAACAAGGCAAGGATGCAGACTCATAGCACCAGTAGGAACAAAGGCTGTGATCTGAGTCTTCAGAAAAGGATGTCAAAGAATAGAAGGCATCCAAAAGCATAAAGACAAGTAGCTCTTTCATGCTGTTTTTCCCTTCTCTGTTTTGTGGGGGTTTGTTTGTTTGTTTGTTTGAAGGCTCTTTCTTGCAGTTTAAGATGGTGAGATGGTTAAGCTGTCTTGAAGAAGGGAAATGGTGAGGGGGCATCTTTTTATTGTGATTTTGCCACACTGAGAATTCTGAGCATGGTTCAATGAGAAAGTGGGATTGTAGCTCAAGAAAGGTCTGTGGGTCTGCAGAGATGACTCTATCAAGACCAACAGCTGCCCTTGCAGAGGACTTGGGTTCATTGCCAGCATCCACATGGAGGCTCACAACCACCTGTAACTCCAGTCCCAGGGGATCCAGCATCCTCATCTGGGCTTCAGACACTAAGCACATGTGGTATACAGACATTCATGTAGACAAAACAAATGAAATAAAAGATTTAAAAAAAAAAGACTATGATACTTGGGGCTCAGGACTCCAAAATCTACAGTGTTTCTATCAAGTACTTCACATGTCACAGTACATGGCCACATGATTTTGTGCCTCAGTGTCCCTGATGATATTCTGAACATAGTTAATATGAGTTGTCCCAATCTTGAAACTGATATTAAGTGTGACAACCTTGGACACTAATTCAGTGGAAAATGCTATTGTGGAGAGTATAGATATGTGTTTTGTTTTGTTTTGTTTTGTTTTGTTTTGTTTTGTTTTGTTTTGTTTTGTTGGAGGTGCTAGGCTTATGCAGAAGCGGTCCCCATTCTATCAGCACTGGGTCTCCAGGATGCTCTCACCTGAGGAGTGTTCGACAATGATGCTGCCACTATTGCTCCATCATCCTTTTCTTTCCAATGGAGGACCCAAGTTGTCAGTTCTGGTTTGTCTGGATGCCTGACACTGTGACAAGCTGGTTTGGACATTTGCTCCTGGCACACAGACTGGGCTGTGTCTGATAGCTCCTGGGAGTGTGAACTTGAAATGTAGGCTGCCAAGTGAGTGACACAGAGCTGAGCCACCTTAGGCATTCACAAAGAGAAAAGCTGTTGCAGCAATTCACCCAGGCTCACCCAGGACGGAGCCTTTCCACTGGTCTGTAATGGATCCCAAAGGCTCCAGTGTGTCATTGCTGAAATCTTCTCTCTTCCACCTTGCTTCTCAATCAATGAAGAATGTCTCCATTTTGCAATTTCTGAGCCTCAGGGAGCAGGAGAAGAGACAGCTTTCTTCCCCAATTTCCTACTGTCCTCTGTGCTGACATCCTGGTTTTCCTTTTGTGCCTTAGCCCTTGAAATGGGAACATCCCCAAAGACTTCTCTGATCAAACATTCTCCTCCTGACTGCTTCCCACCCAGGATCAGTGGACAGCATTTCCAGAGTCATACAATAAACTGAAGCAAGAGCCAGGCTGGAAGACAGACCCAGATCCTATGATAGATTCTTCCCCAGGTCTCTTTTCATGAGGAACTGAGTTCTTTACGGTAGTAAGCAATACTGTCCATCTTTTTGGTTTTCCAGCAGGGAAGCTGTGCACCTTACTTTCAGAACAAACCTTAGAAAGAGGAGTCCCTGGGGATGCTGACAGTGGGTAGATTAAGATCCACCTCTTCTTCTGGGGTAAGAAAGCCCCTTAATTTGGTCTCTGTTGATTCTAGTCTGGTATGGTTGGGACTAGCGCCTTTTTTTTTTTTTAACAATATCTGGGGTCTCTTGACATACACAGAACCCCAGGAAATTTCAACTTTACCCTCTCAGAGACAGGAAGGGAAGAATCTCTTCCCCTTATACTTTCCAAACAGAAATGCTTCTAAATAGCCAGTCATGTAGCAGAAAAATCACTAGCATCTAAATATAATGACTTTAGTAGTAAAGCATGGCTTTTGGACTATTTGAAGAGGTAATCAGAAGGCAGAAGTGTGTACGATCTGGAGACTATGGGGGTTCATGGATAGACTATGAAGTTGGCTTTTCACCTAGGCCCATGAACTCTGCTCCTGGAGCAAATTGTTCAAGTTGTTTATCATCTGTGTTCTTGATGTTTTGGTTGCAAGCCTTAGACTTTAGTGGCTGAGCTACTACTACTCCAGTCCATCCTAGTCATTCATGTCATTACTACCAGAAGCTGTATTGTTGAGACCCGGGAACCTGAACAAACTTCTGCCTGGGGCTAAAGCCTGATTCAGTTCCACATACCACCCACTACCCAAGGGCCCTGATTCCTTCAAAATCCCCTGGGAAATCCCAAAGTGCAGTCCTTCTTCATGTTGCTGAGCAATACCTTCTAGGGTATGAAGTCTTGGTCTCCTGTTTTAATTAGACAAGACCATGTCCCCTGAATAGGTTTGTAGATATTCTTTTTTTTTTTCTTCTCTCTCTAGAGAAAGCATTTTAATACATTTGAGTCCAGCCTCATTGAATTCTTAGATAAACTTCATAAAAGATTGAGAAGCTACATTAGTTAGTTTTCACCTCTATGGCCAGAAATAACTTCAGTAACTTATGGCTCATGGTTTCACAGAGCTCAGTCTAGGTTTGTTTAGTTCCCTGTGCTTGGACATGGTATTGTGCCAGCAGCAATATGTGGTAGAGGAGAGCTCCTCACTTTATGGAGGACCAGGAAACAGAAAGGGTATTGGGAAGTAGAAAGGATAATGTATCCTCCCAAGGACTTACCTCAATGGCCTATTTCTCCAGCTAAGCCCCACCTCCTAGTTTTCAAGTACTTCCAAAAATACCACCAGCTGGAGAAACAACCATTTAAAACATGGGCTTGTGGGAAACACTGCCGAGTCACAGCTATAACCACAGCTGAAAGGAGTTTCTAGTGCCTATCTTATAGGACATTTAGGATAGATGAGAAAATAGCCTTCCCTCTGTCTTGGAACAAGATGTTATACAAAGGCAGAACACTGGCAGACAAGGGAGGGATGTGAAAACAGACGAGGTGAGAATTATAAATAATTATACAATAGACAGGTTCTATAAAGGAATATAACATGCATATGTATATTTATATAAAAGAATTGCTTAAATGGCTTATATGATAGAGGGTGAGTAAACCAATGGCCACCTGTGTCATGGAGACACTGAGAATAATAAAGTCAGGGTTCAGTCCTCTCCCTCAGCAGTTCCAATCGGGTGAGGAAGGTCCAGAAAATTCATAGAAAGTTGTTGGTCTTCAGTACATAATGAAGACCAAAGAGGCTGAAGTCAGATGTCTGTGAAGGACAGTAATAGCAACAGCAGCAATGGAGATAGATACGTTTGCCAGCAAGAAGCTAAAGCAAGCAGTCAAGCAAAAGCACTGTGCTCCTCATACCCCCTCATAAACGATCAGAAGGTACCATCCACCGTTGGGAAGGGTCTCTTCCCTTCAGTTAATCCTTTCTGGAAATGTCCTGGAAGATAAACTCAGAGGCATGTCTCTTATCAGGGTCCAGATGCCATCAAGTTGACAATCAAGATTAGCCATCAGGGCTGGTGACTAGGACAAGTGTTGACAGCTCTCTCTCCACTCCTGAGCTCCATTAAGCATCTGTCTCTGGCAATTGCCCTGACCATCACTCCTTCTCTTAATTTGGTGTCAGCATCCTGAAACTTTGGTGCACTTGAAGTGCCATTCTTAAAGACAACCAGCTGGAATGCTATGTAAAGCATCACAATAGAGGACTATCATGTAGGTACACAGGCCCTTGGGCTACATGTCTACTGGCTCACCTCCTGTTCTGGTGTGATTACCCAGATTTTCTGTGAGTTTGGGATTGTTAGTGAGCTTTCTGCTGCTGTGACAAAACATCTGCAAAAATCAACTTAAAGTGGGAAAAATTATTTTTACTCACAGTACTACTTGTTTCCATTCATAGTTTCTCTTGGACTGTCTATGTAGAACACAATATCAGGGGACAGATAGTAAAGCAAAGAGGCTCACTTCGTGGTAGTTGGTAAGGAAGGGTGGTGATCAGAGAGAAAGCAGAGATAAGAAATATCCATTACGAATGTCAGCTTCTGGGCTGGAGAGATGGCTCACGGGTTAAGTTCACGTGGTGGCTTATAACCATCTATAATCAGATCTGGTGCAGAAGGCTACATAGTAAATAAATAAATCTGAAGGAGAAGGAGAAGAAGGAGGAGGAGGAGGAGGAGGAGGAGGAGGAGGAGGAGGAGAAGAAGAAGAAGAAGAAGAAGAAGAAGAAGAAGAAGAAGAAGAAGAAGAAGAAGAAAGAAGAAGAAGAAATCCGTGCTTCTATGACTTTTATTTCCCAGCTAACATTTCTATCTTCCTCTTGCCTGTTGCTACGACTCTATGGCATCATATTGCTCATGGTCTAATCACTGTTGAGGGGCTACACATTTGAACACTGCTGCATTGGGGACCAAGTCACGAAAACATGAGCTTTAGGAGACGGCATATTTTATATCAAACCATAACAGAAAGAGAAATGACAGTCATAAGCAGGATATGTATCTTCCCTGTTACAAGGAAGCTGGTCTGGAGATTGAAGCTCTTGAGATATATCTTGGGTATATTAGATCTGTGGAGGATTCTGGGTGACTCACTTTCTTGCCCAAAGTCCCATGTTTGGAAAGCTAATACACATTCCCAAGTCTTTCTCTCCCTATCCTCTCTGACTGGAAGTAGTGAAATTCTATGTATTCTAATTGACTGGCCCTGGAGTTCTCTAGGAAAGAAATGAGAAATCTTAGGTACTTAAATACATTGTCTATTCAGTTTGATTAGTTGAGACATTTTCAAAAGCAAGTAGGTGCCTGTTAATGGATGCCATTGTTCAAGATGACCGCATGGCTTTAATGTTGTCATGTGACTTTACCAAATGAAATAGAAGAATAAAAGGGGAAATTACAGATGGCAGAACTGTGTCTCTTGTGAGTTCCTGAAGTACATTTAAGTAGTGCAAGAAGACAATGGAAATGTGAACATGAGACTCACTTGGTATTGGAGGCAGTGGTTTCCAGGGAGTAACTAATGGTGGATGGTGGGATGAACTGCATATTTGTTTAAAGAAAGTTGAGCAGAACAGAGAAGCAAGGGAGGAATGGGAGTAGCATGTTCTACACTGGTGTGGCCAGTCCCACGATGAGCCTAGAGGTGGGTCAGAGCTGGAAATACCATTGCTGCTGGCTGGTCCTGTTTTTCCACTTAACTTTCAGCAGGTTATTTGACCTCTGAATATTCGAGGCTTCTCACCAGCAAAATGAAGGTATATGTGTACCCATTGACTGAGTGGTTACAGCGAATAATTTATATAAAAAAAAATATGCCTACAGTTCTGAGAACCCTGGCACATGAGGGATCAATCACTCTCAGCTTTCAGACTGTCTGTAATGGCTATAAGATTGTCCAGATTATATTGTAAAAATTCACCCAAACTGTATTCTTTCCATCACTTATAAGGTCATCCCCATACCCTTTGAATTTATTTTAGGCCTGGTGGTTTTGAGAGCCATGAATAATAGAAAACAGACAGGTAACTTTCTCACAACCTAAGTCAGTGCTACCAAGGATTCTTCAGACATCCTATTGGCTATATAGTGCCAACCTCACTTCTCTGAGATACACAGCCCGTGACTCAGTTTACCACTTGTGCCTGAGGTTGCCTTCATAAGTTCTATTCCCCTGCCCATAAGACCTGGAGATACATAGTCCTTGTTAAAATGCAGGGTCTTGGGCAGCAAAGGACCCTACACATATAAGCAAGCTTGCCCACCAGTCCTACCTGGGTGCAGGATTCAGCAGCTGTCAATCTGGCATTTCCAAGAGTTCACTTCTTGGAGCTAAGGAACAGAAAAGAAAGTTTCTTTGATCGGATGCATCTGGGGAAATCTGAGGCAAGTAGATAACTCCACAGAAGCATTTCTTGAATGTTTAATAGGTTGATATTATGAATCTGCAAGCTATGCTGACCATGTGGGAGGCAATGTCACTCAAATCTATCTGGCCTCAGCACTCAATTAGCCAGGAGCCCTGAGAGCTGAGAGTGTACTGATGGACCCTTGGTAGGGAAGACTCAACTCTCTTTTCCCAGCTCCTGTCGTCTCTCCCTTGTCGTTATCTGCTTTCCCTGGCTCTGACCTTGATCCTGCTCATTCCTTATGCTCTCCTGACTCTAGACATAGACAGACTTTCAGATCACAGCACTAGTGTTCTGGGGGAATAAAAATTCTCTTCAGCAGATCCTCAAGCCCCTCCCCCCTTATAGTTGGGCAGAGATTCTCCTTTTAGCTGACTGACATCTGGACCGATCAGGCTTCCAGACTCTCACAGGTCTTTGCATCCTAAGCTCCCTTTGGCTCTGAGCTCAACCTTCAACTGCAACCTATCACCCAGCATCCCTTTCTAAAATTTATTCATTTAATTGAAACCATTGCAATTCTGCCTCCAACCTATGCTTGCCGTTAAGTGACACAGTTCTAATGGGGAGTTGCATCTTCTCAGATGGTTTTTATCATCCAATGTGTACAACATCCAACAGTTAACACCAAAACACAGGCCATCCAGGATCCTAAAATTCACAGTGCTCTGGAGGAATTTGTTTATCTATTATTTTCTTCCAAAAATATCGGAGATCAAGCTCTAAAGCATCCAGACTCACATTTTCTGATCTTTTAAAACATATTATTTTGTATGGATGGATATTATTCCTGTGTGCATATCTGTGTTTTGTTTGAGTGTATGCCTATGTACCATGTGTGTGCCTGGTGCCCACAGAGGCCTGAGAGAGCATCAGATCCTCTGAGTTACAGATGGTTGTGAACTATCATATGGGGAGCTTGTCCTCTGGAAGAGCAGCCAGTCCTATTGATGTCTGAGCCATCCCTTACCTCTGTCACAGTACTTCAAAATTGCACTTTAATCCTTAAAGACACTGAAAAAACCAATCTACTGGTGTAAGGAAAAAGAATCTTACCATTTTTACTTCCTTATATTTATTTTTGAGATTATAATATAATTATAACAATTCTCTCTCCTCCTTTCAAGCCCTTCCATGGCCTCTGTTAACATTGATGTTACTTCTTAAAATTCCTATTTAAAGCAAGAAACTTGGCCTTATTTGTATTTCACACATAGTTGATACTTGCTCCACCCCCACTTCTGGCCCTATATCACTGATGCTTGCTCATCCTATGGCAGCCAGTGACCAAGAGGAAAGCATGGAGCTCTGTGGGCATCACGGTTTGGGGAGAATAATACCACCAGTCTTTCTAGATGATCCTGTTACATATTACACTGGATTTGTAGTTTGTGACCGTCATTATCAACATCATAAACATGACCCTGTAGACAACATTTTTATGATGTTTTGCAGTCCTCTGGAAGGGACCTTGATTTATTTATTTATTAATTTTTTTTATATAACACAGACATGTGATACGTTGGGAAACTTAATTAAGCAGTTTTCTTTTAAAAGAACCAAAATGTTCCTCGTTCATTGACCTTTTCAGTTCTGACAAGCAGCTGTCAGAAAATGCCACTTTTCTGATAACTTTGAAGAAAATAAGCATTTCATCTTACCCTTCAGTATAAAGGTAATATAGCAACAGTGAGTAGGGAAGCTAGTCCTTGTGGATGGAGAGGATGGGGTGGGGAGACCCCGGTGGGGGAAGACTGTTTGGAATATGTTTTATCATAGTATGATTTGGTGCAGATAATGAGTGAGCCACTTGAAAAATTTATACCTAAAAACTTTGAAAATGTAGTCACAAAACCTTCTAGCTCCTTAAAAGTCTTCCAGATGCAAAACTTCAGAGTATTCGGCTCACTTGCTAAGATGTGTGTAAGAACTCAGCCCTGTCCTATGAATCATAAGAAAGCTGACTGACACCAAGGAAAATGGAAATCTAGTAGCCAACCTCCAACACCAATCTTCCCCTAATTGGTTCATGGGCCTGAAACAATAAATAATTAGCTTGAGTTTGTCAGCTTAGCCAGCCATGCCCACCTTTGCATCTTCGTTTCTCTATGGGATATACTTCCCCATGTGGTAGCCATTGATAAAAACTACTGAAATATATTGAAGCCCAGAATTGGGTTTCTATATTATTAATTGCCAAACAATGACTTTAAAAAACTGAATGCTAAAACATCATTTCCACTGGTAATAATAAGAATTTTTCTCGGTGATAGTAAGATATTTTTATTATTCATTAATAAAATAAAAATTGTGATGCAATTTTACCTTTATGGAGATTGTTTTCAGTGGTAGTGATACCAGGGTAGAACCCTGGGCCTGGCAAATGCCAAACAAGACCCCTACCACTTTGGTTTGTGCCCAGAACTGTCCTTATCTTATCTCATGTCCTAACTTTTATATGAGTTTTTAAATTATTAAATAGTAAACATAGTGGGTTTTTTTTGGTGTGGATGCGTGTTTATGTGTTCATGTGTGATATATGTATGTTGTGTGCACACATGAGTGCAGGTGTACATGCCTGTGTGTATATGCATGGAGGCCAGAGAAGGATACTGGATGGTCTTCCCTGTTCTAGTTGGTTTTATGACAGCTTGACACAAGCTAGACTCATTAGGAAGGAAGGACTTACAGCTGAGAAAAATGTCTTCATAGCATCCAGCTGTAAGGCATTGTTTTTAGTTAATGATCAACTGGGGAGGACCCAGCCCATTGTGTGTGGTACCATTCCTGGGCTGGTAGTCCTGGGTCCTAAAAGAAGGCAGGATGAGCAAGCCAGGGGAGGTAAGCCAGAAAGCAGCACCCTCCATGGGCTCTGCATCAGCTTCTGCCTCCAGGATCCTGCCCTGTTTGAGTTCCTGTCATGACTTCCTTCAGTGATGAACAGTGCTGTGGAAGTGCAAGCCAAATAAATCCTTTCATCTCCAACGTCTTGGTCATAGTGTTTTATCACAGCAATAGAAAGTTAACTAAGACATGTCATGTCCTATCACTTATATCTTAAAGAAGGGAGTTTTCTCTGTACCTGGAGCTGGCCAATAGTCAGAGAGTTCCAGCCATCCTCCTGTCCTGTGGCACTGGGGTTACAAGTATGCAGATGGTGATTCCTGGCTTTTAACTTAGGTGTTAATCTAATTCAGGTCCTCATGTTCTTACAGTAAGGGCCTTTATGCACTGAGCTGTCTCCAGCCCCAATGCTGGGCTTTCTCATGGCATTTCCCCACATGTGTAGCAGGCACTTTGCCCATGTTGGCTGCCATTACCCTCCTTTTTACTTTGCTCTGTTATGCTGGCCCCCTTCTTCTCTCCAAATAGTCCCCCTTCTATTTTCCTGTTGGTGCATGTGTGTTTAAAAGTCTAGATGCATATGTAAATCATAAATATTTAAATATATATTTAAACCTAGGTTCTTCACATGAAAACAATCATTCAGGATTTGTCTTTCTGTTTTCCCTCCAGCTATCCATTTATTCTTTGCCACATTTCATTGTTATTCTGCTTCCCATACCAAATATATATGTGTGTATGTATGTGTGTGTGTGTGCGTATCCTTTATATATACTTTTAAAAATTAGATTCCACATGTAAGAGAAACTAATATTTGTCCTTGTCCTTCTAGATCTGGCTCTATTTTTCTTTTCTTTTCATAGCTTGGTAAGCCCAGTTTCACTCATTACCCGTTTTCCTGAAAATTACACAATTTCCATTCTACTTTTTGCTTGAATATACCTCATTTTCTTTATCCCTTTATGTGATGTCTATCTCATTTCTTTATCTTCTAATTGTTAATAGATCTATTAACAAAATGATCTAACCAGCAGAATATATGTTCTTTAAAAATAGTTAAAAGGCTTGATTAAGAAGTGTGCAACACCATGTAGAGACCCCTGACCACGTCAGCTACTTCACACTTCAGCTTGGATCTAGAACCTGGATTGGAGCAGTAGGGAATTAAGAAAGAAGCCCCACCACCACCACCATCACCACCACACACAAACATGTACAGCTAGTGTCAAATGGGCTGTGCTGTTCTGACAGAGCCACACCTACTAGCACTGAAACCTGGAACTCACTATGTTTATTATCTACAGCACAGGGAAAGGGCTTATCTAGTGTCAGTAGCAGGCCTCTGTAGGTGAGCAGTATCAGGGTAGAAACATAAGGAGGAGGAGCCTGAAGTTGCTAGTTCTTACACATACTAATTGTTGGTAAACAGTCATACTTGGACCAAAGAAAGAGGCTTTGTCAATTCTAAGCCTGAGTCATACGCAGGAAAAAATTGTTGGTATTCCATGGGTCCAAGGCCTTAGTCTTTCTCATGGCTGTGCCCAGGTCAATGATTCCTTAGAATTTCACTCACTCAGAGCTTCCTTTGCTCACTGAAACCATGGATGTGGGTTCATCAGTAGCTTCTTTATAAACTATTCTCTAATTTTTACATCCCTGTTGGCCTTCTTCACCGTCTCCTTTATACCAAGGCTTTGCTCTTTACCCACTGCTCAGAAATTTCTAGAGCCTGCTTTGAATCAGAGTGAAGGGCAGAATGTGGTTAGCTTCCTTCTTGCTGAGTATGTGTCCTCTGCCTTCTAGCTCTTTATATAGTCCATAGCTATGAGTAATGCATGGGAGATTCTCTCTTGGAGCAGTAAGAAGGAACTTGTTGAGACTAGCAGACTCATGTCCAGATACAGTGTTAACACTGGTGAGAAGAGTGTGGCCAGAATGACCCCTGAAACTTGAGGGCAGTCACCATCAAGACGAGTCTATCAACCAGGAATCTATCAATGTCCCCATCCCCACATGCCTAAAGAAGGAGATACCTGAGACCACAGCAGGGAGATCCTGAGAAGAGGAGCAAGGGGTTTCAGGGCAATGGCTATAAGGCTAGAGACTTCAGGCAACTCGTGAGCTCAAGGACAACCAACTCTCTTGAGAGACAGGCTTCACAGAGACAGCTCATTTAATTGGGAGAATAAAGGCTTCTTAAACCTTTAGATAGTGGGTAGGAGTCTCCCAGAAGAGTATACATTATTGGCTGGTGTCAGGGTGCTGAGGATGCCTCTTACTCATAGAGAGGAATTTCAGATATTGCTGGATATAACCTTATAAGGAGAGAAAGTTCATCTTGGTTACCCGACTACATATCTCCTCTAAGAGGCAAAGGGTAGGGGCATTGGGTTGGGGTAGACATGGCTGGGGCATTGAGGGGGCAATCTTACTCCTGGTGGTCTCAGGATGAGATCTCCAGAGTTTGGACATGCCTCAACCCTACCCTTGTTCCAGGCTGGCTCCCCATGTCTTCCACAATTCCCCAGTCCCACATATCATCAACACAGGGCATCTATTAGCCTAAGGCCTTTGTCAAGCCAGGGCTGCCCTTTCTCACCAGCGCTCCTGTTTCCTATTCATTTCATTCTTCCCACTTTTGGCCTTGTCTAATCTTTTGTTATCCCACCATCCTTCTTTTATCTCCATCTTCTAGCCCGTATCCTCTTCATCTTTACCTTCACTTTTGTTCTAGTCCCTCCCCATGGAGGGAGGAGGAGCCTATATAGGGTCAGGCCAGTGTTGTTTCAAACTGCCGGTCATGGCACATTAGTAGGTCAAGAAATCAATTTGGTGGGTCATGAAATCAATTTAAAGTGTCATGACCAGAATTTTGTTTTAAATGGAATAAAATAAAATAGTGTCTGTCAAACATAGTGAGGATAAGTACTGTTTGTTTTATTGCACAGGCACCTGGCGGTGCGTCCCTAATTACAATGTAAAACAAGTCTCTTGCATGGGCTACTGATAGAATGAAAGGTGTAGTCTAGAGAGGATGCCTCACCTATGTTGGCATCCCATTGCCCTTGGTTTTGAATGTTCATCTCACATTTCTTGCCATGATAATGTCATTTTCTGTCTTCCCATTCATTTTTATTCAGGCGAGTTCTTAATCTCAGCAATTGGTCTTCAACAACCCTCTATGGGTGTTTTCATAGATAGCTATGGAGTAGGGCCATAAGGAATTGGGCAATCAATCAGTCAAGTGGCAGGCAGGACTCAAGTCTTTGTTCAGGACTTCTGAATCTCCTTTCATTCGTGAACCAGATCAATATTTTCTAAGCTGTTACCACAGGAAGGCCCGGGTGGAAAACAAGTGAATTTGTACATCTCTGTAAAGAAATGGAGGTTCCCTCAGGACCTCAGGGACCAATATCTGGGAGCACAGTCTACTCCAGGCATTTTCCAGCTGTTCTACTGGCTGGTAGTATCAATAAGGAAGCATAATTATAACCTGCCACAATGTGCCAACATTCTCCAGTTGGGAAACTGTACTCCATGACATTGAACAGCCTTGGAAATCTTTGTTCCCGCAATTCTGTGCGGGTTTCCATGCTACAGATAGCCACAGATGTACAAGGTATGTTTAGGCCCTCTAGGAGCTTCCTCTTTAGTGCTTGTTATTATCATTTGCAGTTTGCAAGTGATGCTGTGTGGTCTGGGACACAGTCAGCCTAGTGATGGTGAACACTTACTCTCTAGTCTCCTCTCCTTGCCTTGACACTTGAAAGTCTCATTTGTTTCTGTGGGAGAAGAGCCCCCACCACCCTCAAACAACCTTCCAGTCTTGTTATTTCTTAGTTATACACATCAAGCTGGGGCAAGCCAGTAAGAGAGGCACAGAATCTGATGGTTCTCCAAATGCCAAATCCTGCTGCATTCACCATGTGCACTGAACAGGAAAAAACTAATTACTACCTTTCTAAAGGTATGAGCATGAGTGAGATATGCCCTTGACAGTGGCCAGCAGAGGTGCATCCTGCAAATCATCCCCCCCCACCACCACCATAGAGCTGCAAGTCTCTCCTAGAGCCTTTACCTCCTTGAAGACCCCTGCCTTAGGCCATTAGCAAAGAGGCTGGTCATTATTAACTACTTGGCATTGACTGATGCCACTGAAAGGGAGTTCTGGCCATGCATGGACTGGTGGCAGGCATTCAGTTGACCCCTGGAATTTAGAGTTTATTCTGCTGTGAAAAAGAAATCTACTAGAGGATGAACAGAAAATCCCTGGTTAAGCAGACTGGAGAGAGAGAGAGAGAGAGAGAGAGAGAGAGAGAGAGAGAGAGAGAGAGGGAGGGAA
>NW_021604933.1:1453419-1462073 GCF_004785775.1 Grammomys surdaster | reverse complement strand
AGAGGGTGGGAGGGGAGGGTGGGGTGGGTCTTTTGAATCTCTTGCATACCAGGGGAGATTCCAGGCTGTGGATTGCACATAAGAGACCTGTTGCTTACTTTGCATTTACCCAACAGCTTGTATGGCACATTTACCATGGGAATCTTTCTGCCTAGAAAATAACTCCTAGTAACAGGTTCTGCATGTGTTTACTTTGTTGGGCCAGGTCTGATCTTTCTTTTAAGTGAGATTCACTGTCATTGGTGGTATCCCTTCAACTCAATTCAGTATGCGCAGGAACAGTTCAGCTATTAGAGGTGCTGGCATGGAACAGCACAAATGTCATCAAATACCTGCTTTTGTGAGTGAAATTTCATTGTAACTTGGTCCTCCCCATTCATTTACATACACTATGTGGCTCTATTTACCACAGAAGCAGGGTGGCATAATTGAGATGAAGTCTAAAATATGAACTATCTTTGATATAAAGTGATATGGCTTTTCCTGCCTTAGGGGTATATATAAATAGTAGAATGAAGTCTGTAACAGGGTCTTCAGCCACTGGGAGGTTATGTGTTTATTGCAGAGAAAGACCCTAAACACATAAAGCATATGCTGCTAACAGTTCCCTGTCCTCTGCACAACCACATGATATGTGGCCTCCCTCCTGAGTTCCTGCTTTGATCATCTGTCCAGGACATTCTGTCATGTCCCCAAGGAAATTCCACACTGGCTTCTGATGCACATACCCTAGACTGCATATTCCTCCAGGGCACAGCCTGGGTCTTCTATTTGTCTTACAGCCCTTACATCTCCACCCCACCCCCCACTGTGGGAGCTGCTTAGTGTTTTGTTCCTTGCAGATTTCCAATAAGCATTTGGTTCATTCATTTAACTGAATATTAAAAGAATGTTAAGCACTGATTTGAGGGGGTGGGAAGGACTTACATGAAATAGGCTCTTAAGCAGTGCAAAAGACAATCCCCAAATAGACCCTGAGTTAAACTCATCAAATGAAAATCCTCCATGTCTCTACTGGTCAGGACCATGGTTTTGGCCTTTACACAGAACCAAAATGCTCCAAATAATCAAACCATCTGATAATTGTGTTCAAAGCAAGAAGTTATTTCTGGATAATGTTTGAACATTTTTGCTTTAGAAGAAAGAGGTCAAGTATCTCCTTCCTACTCAATGCTCTTAAATCCCACCACCACACAAAAGAAATTTAAGAAAAAAAAATCAAGATGAAAACAATAATTTTCTGTGACAGGAGTATTTATATGGCAGCTTTCCTCCGATGAGCCCATCTGGGGTTCAGCACCTCCCCCTATGCCAATTCATAAATCAGAAAATGCTATTACCCACTGGCCATAAAAGAAAAACCTACCACCAATGCAGGGGGCTCATTTCAGAAGCAGCAGCCCCATTGCCTGGGCAGAAATGAGTTCAGAAAATCCACTTGGCTGACCAGAGAGGGGAGAAATGTCTTTTCCTTGATAATCAGTCTTTCTTTCTTCTCCATCGTTTTCCTTCTTGAAATATATAGAAAGTGAGGCTACCTGCCACTCTGAAGAAATAATAATAATAGCTAACTAGATTGGAGTGGGGCAAAGGGCAGGCATGGGGAGAGCTAGGAGACTGTAGGTTTCTTGCCCAGTCTTGCTTATGGGCTGAAGTCTGGCTCATGAATAAATAGTGTAGAGAGAACTGAGTAAGAGGCCTTCCTTCTGGGTCTGCTTCATGAGCACTTAACATGAACAGTCTGAGAGTCAGAGGAAGGCAGGGTACTGGGAGATGCTTCCGGAAAGGCCAGAGGAAGCAGGTGGGACCCCCTGTATGCCTTTGAAATCCACCAGTGTCTTTAAAGCCAGCCACCAGCACCTCCTCCTCCTCTTTCTCCTCCTCCCTCACTTTCTTTTGCTTTTAAATAATTTTGTTACGCAAAGGGTGGACTCTGAGTCTTGTATATACTAGACAAGTGGTCTACCACCAAGCTACATTATCATCCCTTATTTTCTTCATTTTTAATCCCTAGGAATGTGCATTGGGATGGAGAAGGGACCTAAAGAAAACTGAAAATGAAGAAAGGGGAAGAGAGAATGGGACTAGAAGGAAGGGGAGCTCATCCAGGGAAAGAGTCCCTTGCAGGATTCTCCACACACATACACAGGATGAAGAGTGGCAGGAAAAACAGAGAAACATGGGCTTATGAGCCCATGTGTCTCATGAACTAGATGAGACCTATGAGGTACAAAGAACATGGTAGACACTCAGCTACTACAATTCCATGTTCTTGTGGCAGGTGCCACAAGGAAAACAATTGTGTTATAGAGACACTGGCATGACAGATAGAAGGAGGTAAACCAGTTGGCCAAGGAGGCTGTTGAGATTACATGGGAGTTTATCAGTAACTATCTGAGAGGGAAAGAAATTATATAAAAAGAAGAGCCAATGTGAAGAAGAGCCAACGTAAAGGTCCTGAGGAGTATTATACTTGCTATATGTAAATGCCAGAAAAACAGCTAGGCAGAGAGAGGAAAGACAAAGAAAAGGATCCCCATGCTGCTGTGGAGGGTAGAACTTGTGGACATCACTCCAGTAGTTTTAGAACAGTGCTGGACTCAGGTGCTCATGACTCTTTAATCTAATCCACCCAGATAAGAAGTAGTCAAGGGTAATGAGAATGAAGCAGCCCTTTCTCACCTTTCTTTGTTTGTCACCTGCACTGGCCTCTCATGACCATCTAAGCCACTAGAACCTCAAGCACAGGAGCCACATGATCTGTGAAGCCACAGCAGCAGTCATGAGACAGGAGGGTGAGAGGACGCCATTGTTTGTCTTGCAGAGGTCTGATGGCTCAGGCTGCTCTTTTGCTAGGTGTGTTATGACTTTCACATGATTACCAGTTTTAATTGGTGCATCTAGTGACCTAGACATAATAAAGTGAAATCAACCATAGGCTGCTGACTCATGGTACATGAAAGTAGCAAACTGCTGTCCAGGCTGGTTGCTGTTGCTGTTTTAATTTTTGTCAGCAATGTATAGGGAATTTCAATGGCTTCTCAGTTTTACCAATATTTGGTAGTTAGATTTTTTAAAAATATATATATTTACCTGCTTGCATATAGTGGCATAAACCTATAGCCCCAGCTCTTCGGAATTAGAGGTAGGAGGATCAGTATCTCAAGGTTATCTTTGAGTACACAGCAAGTTCAGGTCCAACCTGGAATACATTAAATCCTGTCTTGGAAAACAAATACAAAACAAAACACCCAACCAACAAAAAGGTACTTAACTAGTCATGGGGGTTAAATTATTATGGGTTTAATTTGCACTTTTCTTGTGACCAAGGATTATAAATATCTTCCATATGCTTATTTACCTTGTATGTATCTTCTTTAGCAAAAATGTTTGATTTTTTTTTGCCAGTTTTAAAAATCATGTTGTGTTTTATTAACCTGTGAAAGTTAGTCATCTATTCTGCAAAGCCACCTTTTGTCAGATATGTAATTTGTAAATATTGTTTCACAATCTATTTGGGAAGGTTTGGGTCTGCCAAATAGAAAGTACATAGGTAACCTGGGTTCATCGAGAATGAAGACAGTTTCTACTCTGAAAGTTCATCCTCTTAGTCACTGAGTTGTACTGACTGGATGGCTACCGCACCAGTGGACACAAAGATGCACCACTATCTTGGTCCCCTATCAGTTAAGATCCTCCTTTCTCTACCCAAAGAAACTCCAACCCCTGAAGTAGCTACTGGAATCATCAGTGGAAAGCAGACAGGACCTGCTAATCTCCCACGTAGACCACTATTTATAGACTATCCCTCTATAAGTTGAAGGCACACCTTGTCAGCTTTTTAGTTTCCATAAAAATAATTATTCATTAATTATAATTTCTTAACCACACATAAAACCCCCTTCTTCTGAAAACAAAAGGGATATTCTTTGTCTAATGATACTCTTAAGCTTATTTTAGCTTCCTCTGCTTAATTTTTGGCAGCCCAGTTAGATAGTTCTCTTGAAGTTGTTCACATACTTCCAAAGGAGGGGGTCAGAGGATGAAGGTTTTTTTTTTTTTTTCTTTACATGTTGAGGTTCTGCAGGTGGGATTGAGGACACTAGCCTTTGCTTAAAGATCCTTTGTCATTTAAGGTTTAGAGTCTGGCTCTTTGCTTTTTGGTCCTCGGTGGGTAGAAAAGATCTAGAGTTAGAAAATCCTTTTCATTTCATCAATTAGGGGAAAGCAAGGCAAAGTCCAGGCTGTTACTATAGAGAGCTAGACACCAGGAAGTCTGAAGGTCTTGATGAGTTCAATATCCAACACCTTCACTCATTATCCCTACCTTCTCTGTTCTTCTGAGCCTGAGTCCCATGCTGTGTGGCAACATCCCAGCAAATGACTAAGAAGAGATGCTACACACCAACAGTACAGCTTTCTTTATATCCTAGAACCAATGCAAGATGGAAAAAAATTAGGTTTGCACATTTGATTTCAGTCTGCAAAGATGGGTACAATTACCTAGACTGAACTAATCTATGTTATGAGTCTGGATACAAGTTCAAAGAAAATCTTGGGTATATGTTTATGTATGTTAAAGATGCGTTTAAACAGACAAGGTATAAATTTGAGAGCTTTTGGTATAATGTAGTATGTTGCATTTTTCTGTGATTGTAGGTCTTGATACCTCCCCTTTCAATGATTCTGAAAGCAAGGAATCATTAGAGTAGATAGCATATGCTCTATGAAGATGTGAACTAGGTAGGGTTGGTCTTATGTCCTTTAGACTAATGGATAGCTTTGTGGTCACTCTCTGTAGACATTCATTCCATTACCATTCACCAAATGCTTGTGAAGTATAAGATATTGGTGTGGGCAAAGAAGTCACAGAAACAAATCCATCTCAGCCCATCCTTCAAAGAGTTCATGAGACTTAACTGGCATTATGCAAACACACAAACAATAATATAATGAGTTAAGAATGCTGTGGTAGTGACTTTGTGATAATGTGCTGGGTATGTTTGTGATGATGACCACCCATGAGCTGAGTTTCAGTGGTGAGCAGTTAACATAAGAAACCAGAGATAAAATAAAACAACAAAACAAACGAAAAACATGCTTAGCAGTAGGAGCAGAATTAGAAAGTCAAGGGACACTCTAAAATATTGTGATATCTTAAAGCTATAAGGTTTGTTTTGTTGCTAGAATATTCCCTAAGCTATAAACTGATAAAGGATGGAGAATCAGACAAGATTGATAATAAATTGTGTCTTAAACTCCAAGCTAACAAGAACTTGGCCCCATGAACTATAAAGTTTCCTTGACTGCTACTGCCATGCTCAACTCATTGTGTTATCAGTTGTGTCTTTGCATGATGACAGTTGATCCTTGTGAACTCTCAGAAGGATCAAATAAGTTTGATAGATTTTGGTACCTTCCTTGCCAACACCTATACCTCATACTTGACAGAAATTCATCAAATACTTACCAAGATCTGATAACATCATAGGTACCCAAATCTCCAGAGCTATAGGGTTTAGGAAATTTTTACTATCACTATGCTACCTACTTATTTAACTTTCCAGACAGTGCTGAAAGTAGTTTTTATTTATTTCCATTTTGTAGATAGGAAACTAAGGGGTATGTAATTTGTCTGTAGTCAAGCAGCTGGTGAGGATTAAAGCTGTAATTATGACAGCTTCATCAGAGTCAAGGGCCCTACTTAAAAGACTGTAGGAATAGAGACATAGAAAGATAGGTTTAAGGGATGCCTTGGTGGTGGCAGAAATCAGGGGGGCTCAGAGAGATACTATGAGATGATTGCTTAAAATCATTCCTAGATCTTTTTATCACTGTAAATTGGTTGGATGATAATGCAACCCTTCAATAAAAAATGTAGAAAGACTACCTTTTCAAAACCATCATGTGACCCTCACACTTTATAGTGAGTATCTACGTTCTAAATCTGACCCCTTTGAAACACAACAGATTTCTTATCCATGTTTCTTAAACAGTGTCTCATTATGTTGCTCAGGCTGGCCTTGAACTCAAGATCCTTTTTCTTCAGCCTTTGAATGCTTCAATGAGTATAGGAGTGGCTATCACGGCTAGTAACCATTTAAGCTCCTACTTCCTGTCATCCGGTAGGCTTGCCCCTATCTTTAACTATATTCAACTTAAGTCTTTTTTCTTTACCTACAGCCCTGTTTCTTTTCTATACCATCAAATAAATTGGAATCTGTGATTTAAAGGTCTACTTTCATTTTTCTATCATTTCTTCCCCAGACCTCTTCAATCTGAATTTTCTAATGAAACAATTCTCTTAAAAAGGTAACCTGAGGCCTCTGTTTGACCAACCCTCTGATGTCTGCTCCACTCTCATCTGATTTGATCTTGGCTTAATGCCCACATCCATCATCTTGTGGCTGTGATAGTGACTTTAACCTGGATTCTTCCTGTATAGGACTCTGATCATCAGAAATACTGTATGGATTCCTTGAACCTTTTAAAGAAGAGTGAAGAAATGGAATTTTATGATGAATAAGTATTTAAACCTCTGGAAATAGTTCTTTCACAGCATTTACAAATAAGCTATGTATAAGTAACCACCATCAGGAGAAGGACACTGCCAGTTGTATGTCCTCTTTTTTCCCTCCATATGACTAGTTGTTTTCTTCTTTATATATTTGTTTAATTGCCTTAGCAGCAGGATGAGGTTTTATTGTGATAGACTTGCTCTGTAGACAAAATGATTAATTTAGAATATCAGTTAAGATGGGGTAAGGTATGCTCTAAACTTTCATGGACTTAAAACACAGAATGTTTTATTGCAATTTCATTTAAATTTTCCTATCATCCTGACATCCTGTAGGGATAGACCTTCATCTCTCAGTTATGGTTTGTCTTGTTATTGCTTCTGGGGAAAGAGAAAGCTAGAAATTATTTAAACAGTTTGGTAGAGCAGTTACCCATAAAAATTATCCTCACATCCCACTGTCGAGGAATATGGCCTCACATTCATTTTGGATAATGGAAAAGTCTGTTTCTATACCTAGGAAAAGCAGAGGACCTGGGTACAAATGACTGCTGCTACTTATCTTTACCACATTGAGAAGTTTTGAGGGTTTTTGCCTTGATTCCCTAGTGGTTGGATGAGTGCTCATTTAATTCTACATTGTTCATGGGTGATCAAGCAGAAATTCTAGTTAGAGACAAGAACACACGATAGTACAAATTGTGGAGGTACTTGAAATGCTAAAAATCTGTGATGTTGCATATCAGCACTGGAATGTGAGGAGAGCTCCCCTGCCCTGTACTTGATCTGCTTTGTATCAGGTTTCCTAGGAGTACTGATTGACAGAATTTTCTTTGGGGGTGTAAATGTATACACAGTGTCAAAAACAGCAACTAAATCTCCTTCTTATTCCCATTCCTCTGGCCCACAAATTGGAGTAACTTCCTTGATGAGCAGGCTGTTAAGTGCCATTCTCTCTCCGTGTTTGGTTGAAATGTCCGTCTAAATTTTAAGCGACAACCTGTACTCTGTGTTTATAAGTCTGCACTGATTTTCACCCTAATGAAACTGCCAAGTAATTTTGGAATCACTGGAGAAAGTCTGGCTCTAACCCCCAGGAGATAGATTGAATAACTAGTCTCTTGCTGACCTCCATCAGTCTGTAATTTCTAGCCATCTTCGGCTCTCATCTCTGAATCTGTCCCTCTCTCCAGGTTCTATTTGAAAGCCATCTCCATGCTACATATAACTTAAGGAGTCATGGGCATACCAATTACCCATGAAAGAAATGCTTGTGTGGCAGCTTCCTCAGTATGTGGTATGGAAATTAATAAGTATTTATTTTATGTCAAAGTTTAAAAAAAAACCTACAGGTAGTTTATGCCCTTGCTTTTCTGTATACATATATCTCTTTATACAAAAGATTTCTAGCCAAATAAGCATTTAGTAAGATGGTTCAGCCCTTAGAAACCCGAGAGTGAACAGAATGGATTCTGAGCATGCTGGTGTTCTCGATTACGCCTGTCATCCCCTCAAGCACGTTTCTTCATGATTTCCCATTATAAGTGGGGTCTCACCACTGAATTCCCATAACGTGCTGAGAGCAGCTCCTGCTACCCTCTGCAGGCCTGCCTATTTACCCCATCCCATTCTCTCTGATGATAAAATATCAGACACCCCAGTGGTGTGTCCTTATTCATCCATACCTGGCACCCTCTTAGGGAAAAGGACAACAGGATGAAGCCACACTCAGGAAAAACACTAAAGATAAAATAAATTCTCCAGAAGCACAAGTTTGGGGAAGGACAAGCGCTGGCAGAAAGAAGGTGACCATTCTTAGCAGAAAGAAAAAAAGCAACTCAGAGTATCAGCACTAGGTCAATGTTTTTTTATTCCTTTAGTAAGACAATACTTGTACCTTCAGATCACACCGCCCTTTCCATATGTACCCAACCCAACATCAAAACCACATCCAAGGGCTTGAGAATTCACTCAACCAGTAAAATGCTTGCCTCCACAGAGCTTGGGAATTTGCATTCAGTTTCCAGCACTCAAGCACTAGAACTCAATGGCAGTATTGGAGGTTCTGTCATAAGGCTCTGCCTGGGCATATTCTCTCTCTCTCTCTCTCTCTCTCTCTCTCTCTCTCTCTCTCTCT
>NW_021604933.1:1413770-1453319 GCF_004785775.1 Grammomys surdaster | reverse complement strand
CTCTCTCCCTCCCTCCCTCCCTCCCTCCCTCCCTCCCTCTCCCCTCCTTCCTTTCTTTTCTTTTTCTTTCTTGCAGATCTTTTTGTGTATATATAATGTTTCCAGTGTCATGTTTTCTGGGATTTCTGTGTGTGCAAATGTGTATATCTGTGTGTGTTTCTTAGACTTTTTCTTTGGGCTCATTTTCTCTTGTTATTTTATCTTACTTGCTATTATTTTTTAGATTTTGATTTATGTTCCAACTAGAGAAAGAAAGAAATGCAGTGAATTTGAGGGGGTGGGGAGTTGGGGGAGGGTCTTGAGGGAGGATCTGTGAGGAGTTGGGAAGGGGAAAACATAATCAGAATCTATTATGGAAAAAACTATTTTAAATAAATAAACAAAAACTTGGCATGGTGATACGTGCTTGTAAGGCTAGTGGTAGAGAAGTAGAGACAAGTAGATCCTTGGCACTTACTGGGTCCTAATAAAAGACTCTGTCTCAAAGAACAAAGTGGATAGGCCTGAGAAATAGCTCTTCAGGTTGGCCTTTGACTGCCACATAAACGTACATACACACTTACACAGACACACATACACACAGAGACAAACACACACATACACACACACATACACACACACACACACACACACTGGGGGGCGGTGGCTGGAGGTATGTCTCAGTGGCAGTGTGTTTTCCTGGCATGCACAAGGCCTTATGTTCAGTCTCCAATACTAATAAAGAAAAAAAAATCCTACCAACTTGTGAAGCCTAGCAGATGTGGTGATCCATTCTGCTTTAGGACTCATGAGTTGAATTGTTTAATTCCCTTCTAATCTATAATGTTTGCTTACCAGTCAGCACATCTGGATACATTCCAAAAATAAAGAGCATGAGCTAACAGAATAATAATACCTCAGATTTACATAACACTTTCCTTGGAGAGACTCCAATTACTTTCTCAATTACATCCCACTGGCCCTAAAAGAGGGGTTACTATCCTTTGCTACTGACAGGGACAACTGAAATTTCAATAAGAAGACTGAAGAAGGAGGGGCTGTATTTGTATGTCTACCCCATTCACAGCTATATCCCTGCAGATGGCATGCCAGATAGATGCCTTAATTCACCGAAGTCATAAAAAACAAAGGAGGTCAGGAACCTATATTCCAGAGGGTCTGGTAGTCTTACTCCTCAAGTCTGAGATGCTCAGTGTGAGTGTCATACTGACCAAGTCCCTGCATTGCACATATGAGCAAAAGCATGTTATGGTTAGCTGTCTCAGCAGCGTATAGGGCAGCACTTCTTAACCTGTGTAGAGCTAAACCATTCTTTCACAGGGTCACCTAAGACCATCTGAAAACACACATATTCATATTATGATTCATTTGCAGTAGTACAATTACAGTTACGAAGTAGCAACAAAACAGTTTTATAGTTGGGGATCACCACAACAGGAGGAACTAAATTGAAGGGTCATAGCATTAGGAAGGTTAAGAACCACTACCATAGGGTGAGCCTCTTAGCTCCTAAGTCAATGAGTTTCTCACTTTCCCCACTGGCCACATTGGGTCTCTTTCAAGTAAATTTCTCCTAAGTATTTCATAATGAGGTCCGTGATATAAACACAGTTTCAGATAAGACAGACGATTTGGCAAAGTAGATTGCAAACCAGTATTATATTGGATCTAAGGAACTGGGGGCAAGGTGGAAGCTATGAGTGCTTCTCTAGTATAATCTGTTTCCCTCTCTGATCATTTATACATGCACTAGAGGCATCCACAAGGTAGATTCACCTGCAAAGAGGAACCACCCTATTTATTTCCTTGTGTAATAAATGTCTTTTCTGTGAGAACAGAACAAGTCAGGGAGTCCCCTGCCAGTCAGGTCATAGCTCAAGTCCGCGAACCATAGAGTGGCACCAGAGGTGGGTGAGTTCATAAATTATCCTCCCCGTCGGGTCGATCGCATTTTTAATCAGGGTGTGCACATGAGCACTAATGGCACTTGCTTACAGGATGAAGCTCCAGTATTTATCTTGTTTTAATTATATTAGAAAGCAGTGATATTCAATTAACCAAGTAATCAAGCAAGCCAATCAATAGTGGTCTTGGCAGGAGTCCCCACTGCCTGGTTGGACTGCTTGTTGTGGGTGGTAGTATATGGTTAGAGTTGTGTGGTATTAACTCCTGCAGGCTTGGGTGGTCTTACTAGGAAATGAGAGAAAGGAAGTCAGATTGTAGCTTTTAGATCAGCACAGAAGACTACAAAGCCTTTCCTGTTCTTGATTGTGGTGAATGTCTGCAGCAGGTTCCTTTGGGGTTAAAGTGTAATCTGTTCGACTGTATATATTTGTTTTCCTAATATGGTTGTCCCAGTATAGCTGTCTGATTGGCTCCAGAAGTCCCAGTGAACAGTGAATCTGTAGGTACTCAACTCTCTTCTATAAAATAGGGTAGTATTTTCATATAGCTTGTATCCCTGCATATTTTAAATCATTTCTACAAGGCTTACTATATCTAATACCATAGAAATGCAAGAGAAATTCTGCACACGCCTAGTAAAGTTACAGTTTATCTAATAGTTTTGATCTAAAGTTGGTTGGCTGTAGAACCCACAGAAACGAAGGACCAACTGTGCATTTAACGTGCTGCTTTTCCTCATTGCAACGACTTGAGCTCCAAGATTCACGTATTATAAAGATAGGCCAAATACAGTGTATTAAATGCATCTGAAGACATGATGCTTTATGGGGAGATAAGGTGGTCTCTTGTTTTACCCTGCTGTTTCCCGGCAGACCACCACTGCCTCTCCAGGGAACACTGGGGCATGTGTGTGTGCCCAGACTAGAGAACAGCCAGATGCTGTGATTCCGCAGCTGAGCTGTGAGATGGTTAGTCGTTCCACCCTCATCACTGACATGTACAAGCTGTCTGAAACTTGGGATTGATTGATGGCCAAAGAGGTCAGTGTTCCCCTGGACTGTACTCATTACTTCTTTAGCTCCATCAAGCGCCTCTCATAAACATACAAGCTGCAGCTGCACCTCCTTGATGACCTGAGGATGGGAACTGGTTCAGGGTTGCCATATTATCTGACTAGATATGTGTAAACATTCAGACCAGGGCACAGCCCCAAGTGTCACTCCTCAGTTACAGGCCACCTTTTTCTTTGAGACAGGGTCTCTCGCTGTCCTGGAATTTACCGAATGGGCTAGACTAGCTGGCTAACAAGATTCAGGGATCCACCTGTCTGCCTTCTCACGACCGGCATAAGCACTTGCCACCACACTGGCTTTTTGTTTTTTTCACATGGGTTCTGGGTCTCAATCTCAGCTTCTCATGCTTGAGAGGAAAGCAGTTTATGGACTTAACTAGTTCCCTGGCCCATCTCACTGGTTTTTGACTTGTAAGGAAAAAAAAATCCTAAGGTAAAATTTGCCCCTTGTATTAGGGCTCTCTAGAGTCACAGAACTTATGGGTAGTCTCTATATAGTAAGGGAATTTGTTGATGACTTACAGTCTGTAGTCCAACTCCCCAACAGTGGTCAGCAGCAGCTGTGAATGAAAGTCCAAGGATCTAGCAGTTGCTCAGACCCACAAGGCAAGCAGGCAAAGAAGAATGAGTCTTCCTTCTTCCAATGTCAGAAGGTGTGTCCCAGATGAAAGGTGTGTACCCACAAGCCTGGATCTGGGACTTGCTTTGTCCTGGGTGGCCTTGAACTCAGAGATCTCTTTGCCTTAGTTTTCTGGGATTAAAGGCGTGTACTACCTTGCCTCAGCCTAAGTGTTTCATAGACACTATGCCGCAAGATCAGGATCACAGATGAGCCTTCCAATTCTGGATTGTAGTTCATTCCAAATATAGTCAAGTTGACATCCAGGAATAGCCACCACACCCCTAGATACTCTCAACTTCGGTGAATATTATTCTCTAGAGCCTGAGCCTAGTAGTCAGGGTTTCAGGATTTGTCATTAGCCCCAATCACAAAGCCAAGCATCTCGATGAGAACATCCGTGGGTCCTTTACCTGTAGTTGAAGATGGCATTGGGAGGGGAGAACATCTCTAATAAAGATTGCATTTCCATGTGCCCATCCTATAAACTCAACAATGCCAAGTGGACGCCCGGTACAGACACAAGTTTAATTGCTCAGAAGTCCATTTAGGTTGCTGGAAAAGGGAAGGAAGTCAAGTATATGGTCACCAGCTGTACCTTGAACTTTCTTTTCAAATACACCAACATTCCAATGGCATCCTTGGAGGGACATGGGAAATACTTGGTGCAACCCAAAGGTCGATGTTTGTTCAAAACAGCTTGCTATTGGTTCAAGAGACTGCCTGAGACCTCCAGGCCTTGCACTTCTGTGAGCCACTGACTCCCTACTGTTTCAGGTGAACCGGATATTCCTGAAAATGTGTAGACATAATGGAGTATGTGGGAAAGTGAGATATTTCACACAGAGATACATGAAAAAGAAAAGAATTTGAAGGCTGCTATCATTTCCAGGCCTTTGATGAGTTTCAATTCATTAAGAGTTTTGTAGGCTTGTTAATTTAATAAGGGCAAACAGGGCTCCAATGTCAGACAACAATCAGTAATTTGAAGGGTGAAGAAAAGGGATGAGAAGCAAATTGGTCATTACCTAGCACAGTGTTTAATCAGAAGACCCTGGGAACTTTCAGCTTCAGAGTAATGCTATCAAAGACTGAGGATCTCTAAAACATAGTTCCAGGGATTTTTTGTTGTTGTTGTTGTTACCGTTTTTTGTTTATTTGTTTGTTTTCACTGTGGTAGGCAGGTCAGAAAAATGGACATAGTTGTATTGGATTTTAAAATTCAACTCCTCTACTTGCCTCACCAGATACAGGTGTATACCCTAAGCCTTGTCTCTTCCTCAGAGCTACATTCAGCCCAGCAAACAGAGAGGACATCACTACCATAATGCCTGAGGTCTGCTGAGGCACACATGGATACAGAATCGAGTGTCTCTGAATCATTCAAACCTCCTCTTTATCCTTTTTTCTTCCTTTCCCCTCATCCATTTCCATGCTTCAGTAAAGACTCCCACACATCCCCCACTTACCATGTCTTCACCAGGAAGGCAGTGGCCATGTGCTTGTGGACTCTCCACACCATGTAGACCCAATGTCCTACTCAAACATCAAGTTCTTGGTGGCTATTGGTAAGAGCCCATATGTGTGGCTGGTAGGGTTACAGCACGTAGCACTTACACCTGTACCCTGCCTTGATTTTCCAAGACTGTGTAGACTTCCATTTCCACTGCAAAGGCCTGGGCATACTTGCCTGTACTATACACCCATCAGAGAGATGGGTGGTAGTTTTCAGTTTGATGTCTTCCTTTTGTTCAGTCCAGATCTCTAGCCCATGAAGTGGTTTCTCCCACGTTTAGCATGGGTCTTCCACTTCATCTTACTTCATTTATTTCATCCCTCACAGATATGTCCAAAGGTTTATCTCCTACGTGGATATAGATCCTATCAAATTGGTAATGAATACTATCACATGAAAACACATGATGCTTCTTTTTAACAAGGAATGAATGAATTCTAAATCATATAAATTCCAGAACAAAGCCAAGTTTGCCCAAATCTCACACCTGATAGTCATTCCATTGTTGCCTCTGGGCTCTGTAGGTTGATTGTCCTTAAAGACAGAGTCATTGGAGTATCTGCTGCAGAGAAAGCAAAGGGGAAGAGGACTCTGATGAGACCTTTATTTCCAAGGAACAGTTATCCTAGGGCTCAGAATTTTCAGTTTAATTAAACTGATGCTCAAACTTTGGGGTCTGTCTCTGGGCCTGGCTGCTGTCTCTTCTTATTTTTTTTCTAAGCTTTCTTTGTAATGGTCTCACTTCCTCCATCCAGTACCTCAGTGGAGCAGGACATCTGAAAGAATTACCAGTGACTATCATTTGTGTTCTTCAGAAGGCTCAATGTAGGTAACTTGGAAATTCTTTTTGCTGATAGGTCAGTGCTAACTGATAAAAGGATACCATAGATCTGTTCCAGACTTGCAATTTCCAAAGTGTTTTTTTCATACAATATCTCCTTGAACCTGCCCGGCACCTCCTCACTATTGGTACAGTGATCTTCCCAAGGCAGGTGAGAGAGGTTAAATTGACTTCTCAAAGGTCTCTCACCGCTGTTATGTGGAAGGCAAGTCTGTAGCCCAGATATTTGGAGCCCAGGGCCTCTGCAATGACTCAAGAAGCAATCCTGTGTCTCATCTTAGATGCTGCTTTTAATTTTCTCTCCCACAAAATCAATGCAAGCAAATGGCCAAGTTGGTAGGTTTTGAGTAGTATTGTCTTTCTGTCTTCTGGAAGACATGCTAATAGGGATGAAATATTCCAGCTAGCCTATTGCTGGGATGCTCTCACATTAACCAAGGTAGGGATCATTAGCTCCATTTCTCAATGAAGACACTGAGGCTAAGATGTCAGGGAACTTGCTCACAGATATTGAATCATGAGGTTGCCCACCTACATTGCTCAATGCGATACACAGTGTAAAAGTTGCTACTCACTCCCTAGTGAACTTATGTTGCAATGGCTATGTTATTCAAATGAGTAGAGCACATTGATTGGCCCTGCAGTCCCTCCCACAAGCCACATTAGCTTTGTTTCACTGGTAGCCAGAGGTGGATAACCATGCTGGCTTTCCTCTTCCATAAGCCTCTCCACATATCTGCCAAGTAGACCGAGGCAGGGAAGGAAAGGAGGGCTCTAGAATTGCAAGGAAAATCTCAGCCTCTTCCTACCTGGCATGTGTTTTTACCCATGGCTCTGTGTTGACTGTATGCATACATGTCAACCTTGGGACTCCAGGCCCAATGTAAAGCCCCAGAGGCTGGAAATGAAGAAATGGGGTTCTGATTCCCTGGAGAAAGGAGCTGATTCCTCTGGGTCACTTGCTGTTCTCTGCCGGCATCCTTGTCTAAGCCTCAGTTTCAGCGTCTGGTGGTTTTTTAAACTTGAACCCTTGACTGAAGGAGTCACAGACTGTGGTTAAATTCTAGAACTAAGTATCTCTGCAGGTTTTACACCTTAACCCAACACCCTACCTCCCTTTCCAGGTACATTATTGCACTGAAGCTCACAGGAGATCCCTCCTCATCTATCAATGGCCATCTGAAGCACATAGCACCTCTCTCTTTGATCACATAAGGACTAACCCCAACAACAATAGTGAATGATCAGCTAATTACTTTAAAGACATGCTGCCTGGGGAACCAGATGGACACATGGCACTGCATTGCCACCCACTGAGCAGCCTGGGAGAGGCAAACTCTTTCCACTTGTGCCCCTGGGTCTTTTATTCTCTGCACCAAGGAGCTATATAGAAAAACAAGCCCAGTCCCAGCAGGCATATCTGCCTACTGCTGGAAAGTAGGGAGAAAGCCCATCACAATTCCTTGTCAAGGGTCTATTGGAAACGAAGTTACAAGCAGTCACAGTGTGTTTCAAAACATCTGGGCTCCCATTCATCAGCCCAGGACATCATTAATAATCCACAGCCTAATGACAAAGATGAATATTGAAGTAGAGAGAGGGGAGGGTGGCAGTCTCAGAGCAGCAAGGCAGAGGAGAGTGACACATTAGGCCAGCATCTATGTAACCTTCTCCCCACATTCAGGGCTGGGCCCTGAATGATTTTATCGATACAATAAACAGATTTTTTTATAATTAAAATTGATTTTTTTTGTTTTGTTTTAGTGTGGTCTAGAAGGACTGGGTCAAGTTCAAGAGGAGAGACAGGGAAAGAGAGTGTGCTCTCAATTTCCTGTATGTCTTAGACTATTAGAGGTAGAAGGAGCCTCTCATTGTACAACTGAGGAAGCAGTTGTCTGGAAAGGCTGACCTACTTGGCCAGCCTCCAGAGACAGGGAGATGCAAGGTCGAGCTGGATCTCTGAGACACTCTCATTTGCTTGGGATTGCCAATGCAGACTGCAAACGATCATGGATCCCGCACACACTACTGGTTGCTGCTTTAGGTTTCCCCGGGGAGACATGAACAAGTACTCACCCCAGATATGGCACCAATGGTAGACAAAGAAATGATTCTTCCAAAGTCTAGCTTGTTAAGCCAGTGAGTTTATAAGGGTGACTTACAGGAGGAACATGGCTGACTTGAGCAATTGCATCACCATAAAAACCTCAGCCCTGCTCGTGACTCTGAAGAACTATATTACTAGTTTCCTGAACAGCCTGGAGTCAGTCCCACTGAAGAGTTCCTCCTTCCCCTCCCTAGGCATTTTTATATTTCTATAACCTCAGAAGGCACTCTGTGGATTTGTAAGTGTCCCAAAGGAGGAACTCTTTCAGTTGGAGGCAATCGCTATCCAACAGTTGCCCACTGTAAAAGGACACTCGCTTCACTAAGGGATGCTGAGTTAGGACTGACTTGGCATCATGCCTTTTGTGTGAGTACTGGGATATTACTAGCAGAGGTTGAGTTCACAGGCATCTCTGGGGCTTGCTGAGCAGTTGCTGTTGTCATTGGCCTCTGTGCCCATCTGACCCTCAGGCCATAGCCCAGTGCTCAAAGAACTATGCTTGAGTTCCTCCAGGGTTTGGTATGTGTAATGGAGATGCATCAGCCGAGGCATGCAGCTCTGACCCCAAAAGAGGCAGACATCAATCTGTGGATGGGATGATGAAGTCTGTATGTTTAGAAATACACATCTAAGTACACATGTAAGATGAGACCGAGATGCAAGCAGGCACGGGCACAGGTACATACATCATCCTTGACTTCCCTCTAGAGAAGGCTCAGAGTGGGAGGCAGGATGAAGACTCATGTTCATTGCCGAGTCCACTTAGCCACTTCTTTTTATCCATTCTATCATATGACTTGAGCCACGAGCTCTGAATCCTTCCCTATTCTTCGTCTTCATGTCAGATACCTTAACAAATGCAGAATCCCAAGCAATCCTGGTGGCAATACTGTTCTCGCTTCCCCATGTCCACTTAGATGTGTCATGTTAAACTGTAAAAGGATATGTGAACGTGAACATAGTCGTCAAAAGTTGATAAGAATGGAAAAATAGTATATTGCCTCCTTTTCTTTCCTATTTTAATAGAATATTTTTAAAAATTCTATTAGGGTCATCATGAATTTTAGCATAAAGAATTCCCACAGGCCTCTCTGCCAGCCCCTGTGGCCTTTCCCACTGTTAGTATCCCTCCCCCAGAGTGATTAGGTATAATGCATGTGGTGCTTTGATCCATCATTAGCACCCAGAACCAATGGTTCATGCCGGAGTTCTTCTTTGCTGGTATGTGTCCGATGGATCTAGATGAACATGTAATGATGTGTGTTCATCACGCTGATGTCACAGAATACCTTTGTGGCCCTAACAGTCCTCTGACTCATCTTACTCATTTTTTCTTCCTCTCCCCAGAAGACACATAGTTGGAATCATACAGCATGTAGCCTTTTCCGTTACAGTACCATGTGTTTAAGGCTTCTCCATATCTTTCTCTGAATCGAAAGCACATCTGTTTGTAGTGTTAAATAATATTCCTTTATCAAGCTGTATCTCTATCTTTAGCCAGTCTTCCAATAAAGAGCATCTCAGTCGCCTCAAGTATGCACACTGATGAACACAGATGTTTTAGAAACCCCATGTGCATCTAGTTCGGGTTTGCATTTTCATTTGCCTGACTAGATGCTGCCTCCAACAGGGAGAAAAAACCCAGAAGAATAGAGGCTTTGGTAAGTGCAGATGAGCTGAAAGACCTCAAGGGTCCCTCTCACTTTACTCATAGATTCCAGCCCATGCTCTGATCCCTGAGGGATTGCTACATCTGCTTCCTGGTGCTGGAAAGGGGGCCTCTCCAAGGCTAGGTACCTATGGACTGTGAAGAAAGCTCAGTATCCTTTACATCCTAACAAGAGATCATGCGCTACTCTCACTGCCGCTAAACACAGATGCCTCATAGAATTCTTTCATAAGGTACAGTTAAGAGTGTGCCCAGTTCTTTTAAAATATTTTAATTAAATTGATTTATTTACTGATGTGTGTGCACACATATGCATGTTCATGGAGGTCAGAGGACAACTTGAGGAAGTCTGTTCTCTCCTTCTAGCATGTGGATCCCAGGGATCGAAGCCAGTAAGACTTGCATTTTTGCTCACTGATCCATCTCACCATCTCATGTGCCCTACTCTAATCGTTTTCCCTTTGACTTTGTGTAACTGGAAGCACCTGCATTCCTGGCTGTGATGAGTGGTTGATTTACTGAAAGGATAGATTATATGGGCCACTTGGTATTTGAATTAGCTTCATGTAGTCGCTCATGCTTTGGTAGCCTTGTGTCTTCCTGTGTGTTTGCTTCTTGTCTGGCTGAATATGGGTAGCTTCTTCAGTATCACAAAATTCCGAGTGTTAGCATATAGAGTAATGCATATAAGGGTCACGAGGAGCTTGGTCACTGTCTCAGTTGCTGTTCTATTGCTGTGAAGAAACATCAAGAAGGCCATATCTCCTGATCCTTCTAATCCTTTCAAATAGTGCCACTCTCTGATGACTGAGTTTTCAATTATATGAACCTATGGGGACCACTCTTATTCAAACCATAATCATCTCAGGGGACAGAAAGAAGAGAGGTGAAACAGTGGCTCCATAAGCAAGAGACCCATCAGGCAAGGTGCTTCTGCAGTCATGGAGACACAGGGCTCTCACTCCTGCTTTGTGCTACTACTCTCAGAAACAGCACAACATGAGCCCATTTACACCAAATGATGAGTGAGTGGGGCTGCATCCAGGTAATTTCTGAGATTTTTCTTAGAAAAGCAAAATGGGCTGCTAAGTCAGAGGAGCCTGTCACACCCATGGTGACAGTGACGTGCCTGCCTTCTACTCAGTGCTAGCCTCCTTTATTCAGCATGATGGCTACTCCTTTTGCAGGGTTTTCCCGTGTTATTCCTTCCCAGAAGAGTAGTGGACAGAGAAACCCACAGTTCCAGGGATACCCTCTAGGCTTTGCTGAATCTAACTAAACCATGTGTGAGGGGAGGGCCAGCTATGCCTCTGTGGTGGAACTTTCTTATTGACTGTTTTGCACTAAATGACCCCTTATCTAACCAAAGCCTCTTTGCCTAAGAGCCAATTTTATTAGGCCCATGCTGGCCAAAAATGCCTTTAGTGTCTATGGCTCTGACAGACTCTTCCTCTAGGCCAGGAAGTTGAGCTGGAAGAATGAGAGTAAACAGCCTGCAAAGCTAAGCACAAGCTCCCTGTTCCCTAACCTGCTGAGTCTTCAGGATCATATTCTTCATCACTATTGGGAAAATCACTCAAAGGGACCAGGAAAACCAGTTCACATCAGTGCCTTCAAGTTTCAGCTCTAGCATGTTGGGAGCAGGGGGAAATGCAAAGTCCTGAAGGGTTGGTCATCAGTGCACTCTTGTTAACCTCTGCTCCTTGACCTTCCCCAACTGAGGACCAAGGCCAGGTATGCATCCTCTACTCAGTCCTGGACAACAGCTGCCCTGGGATACATACCAGCCCAGAAGTCTGATGCCCCAAGAGCCATAATGTCTGCTGCATAAGGAATAATAGTCTAAAGTCTCTGTGATGGCCCAGAGTCCTGCTTGGCTCTGTAAGACAGAGCCGTGTCTGGATAAGAGTGTCCAGAATATGGAGACAGCTTGTCAGAGAACAGAGTGCCCAAAAAGCAATTGTAAGCTATACTTGCCTGGGTCCTGGCCAGCCCTAATGTTGCCATGCCAGAGATTGCAGAATTTGAAGCCACTGCCCTGCAACTGACTTGGGTAGAATTTTTCCTTATAGGTAGGGCTGTCTTGTCACCTAGCCTCCGCCATGGAGGGATGCTTGGGAGTACTCAGAGGTTAAGGACAAGGTGTGAGTTAGCGTCCTGGCCCAGGCACTCACTGACTGAGTGACCTTAAGCCAGTCATTAAGTCACTTAGCCCCTCTAACATGTGTCCTGACCTGTAAAATTGGGGCCACCATCCCTGACATGGTGACCTTGACAAGTTCTGGTGGAGGTCACTCAGGATCACAACTGTGAAATTGCTTCATCAATTGTGAAGCTGTGTCCTGCTGTCTGGTGTGAGTGCTAGCCCCACTCTACTCTGCCTCTGCTACCTTCTACTTGCTGGATCTCTCAGACAAGGACTTTCCCCCTTACATCTCTTGATTCTGCTCTCCCTGAGTAAGACTAGTTGTCCCAAACCCAGCTTGTCATCAAGGTTGTCAGTGCCAGTTAGTAAGAAAGAGAGGAAAAGGAAGAGGAAGAATGCTTTGGGAAAATACATCTCAGCTCTTGCACATCCTGATTGTGCTGGACTCAGGTTGCCTGAACAAAGACAAAGATATTTTTAATCTCTCGCAGAAATCAGTTCTTACCTTCACTATATGTGTCTCCACGAGTCAGATTCAGGTATCTGGGCTGACAGCTCTGAAATTAATTCTGATATTCAAAAAGTTTTGAGGGCTCTTCACTAAGGAACCCCCCCCAATTTTGGGCCTTTACCCCTTCTCTAGCACTTTACAAGGGTCCTGGTTGTCCCCTTGAATATAGAGGATCCCTGAGGAGGGCTGTAGCTTGTCAAATAGCAGCAACTTAGTGAGCCTGCAGGAGGGACATATAATGCAAAGCAGCCCCCGATGACTCAGATGCTGGATTACACCAAGCTACACTCACAATGGTGTCCCAAGCAGACTTAAGGGAGGAGAACGGGAGCTGCCAATGGCTGACATTCATAGCAAGCTCCCTACCCTACACAGTTGGGTTTGTTTCTTCACTGCCGCCCAAGCCCTACAGTCTGCAGGTTTGTTTGCAAACTCAGCAAACAGGGAGACAGCAACCTCCTCATGTCCTAGTCACTGAAGGGACTGCCAGACTTTGCGCCAATGCTGCCATGCTGGGCTTCACTGCCTGACCCTGGCCTGCCAGACGTACTGTGCCAACCCATGTCCCTACATGCTGGCATGAACTACAGCCTCTTATGCTTGGCCAGGAACCAGCTGAATTTTCTGTCTCAGACCCATGGCCAACTTTGGATTATGTCTAGTCACAGAGGTCAGGGAAAGATCAAACCGAGGAAGCCTGCAGCTGACCTCGTCTTCCTTTATCTAATAGCCCAGCCTGTCCAGATGACATGAGGAAGAGAATGGACTCCCTAAAGTTTCCGTCCTTCTCTGTCATTCAAAGCAGAAGGAAAGTTTGGCCTGGGGAGATGGCTGAGTCATTAAAGTGCTCGTCACACAAGCATGAGAACCTGAGTTCAGATCCTCAGCACCCACACAAAAGCTAGGTGCAACAACAGACATTTATGTTCCTGGCATTAGAAGATAGAAGCAGAGAGCCCCTGGGGCAAGTTTCTCAGCTAGTCTATAACTGATGAGCTCCAGGTTCTATGAGAGATTGTCTGGAAACATAAATTGGAGAAATTACAGAAGATACATAATATTGACTCCTACGTGCTCATACATGCATATTCACCTGCCTGTGCACAAAAAGCTAGTGAGTGGAGAACAAAGGATACCAGCTGGAGAACTTGAGTTCTGACCATATCACAGAACCCTTGTTATAGGGAGAATGTCTGCATAGCTGAGATCCTGGAACAGTACCAGGGACTTGGTGGCTCGGTCTGGAATGAGAGGGTATATAGCCTTATCACAGCTTGTTCCCCCTTAGCATGTAATCATAGGCCACTGAGGGCAGAAGTGGTGAGCCACCACAGGGTACCTCTATCCACCCTTGAAGCTGAACTTTAAAGTTAACCTTTTCATTTAGAAAGATGGCATCTTTGTTAGGAGAAGCAGACACCCTGGTTGTCCCGACTGTGATGACAGCCATTATTGATTTGGGTTGGATGTTGTGAGAAGTGGTGTTGAGTCCCTGTGCCTATTATATGATTTAATCTGCATAATGTCTCATAATGGTGAGGATGATAAACACCTGGCTGAGCTGGGAGTGGTCTGGTGAAGAGTTTAGATTGCAAAGGTCAGGTACCATCAGCTGCATGTCTTGATTTCCAGACCTCATGACTTCTGCCCAACACCAAGTCACTAGGAACCACTTCTACCTCTAGTGTATGCTGTACGTCTAGCTACTTCTTCCTCTCAGCTTCTCTGTTAAAGTTCAATACTGAGAGTAGGGCTAAAGCTCCAAATATTTCCCCAGGCCACCCACATTTGTCTGCTGAGAACACCCCATTGTGGAGAAACAAGGCCCCCTCCTGAACTCACACCTGGCCCAGCAGTTACCTCTGACCTGGCGAGTCCCCTGTCTACATATAGTACTGGCAGCCATTTGTCATTTCCAAGGAACTACTACTGTAAGCTCTAACGAAATGTCGATTGGTTCCCTTGTCCATACAAGACATGGACCAGGTATATTCGTTCCCACCACCTCCACTCACCCCTGGAAAGTGAACCTCCTAATTGAAACCCCTGAGCATCCTCCTAGCCCCAGCTGCAGTGTGGTGAGGCCAGCCCCTGGCAGAGGTGGGAAGTGCTGCTTATCTTCACCTCCTTGGGAAATGTGACCATTCTTACCATACCGTAGACCTGAATGTCCCACTTAGAGACAGACAATCAGCTAAAATAGGACTTACCTGTCACCTAGGAGGGGATAAGTTTTTATTACCCTCAGTGGACATATGAGGAAAATGAAGCTAAGATTTGAATGCAGAACAGGCTCAAAAGCCTTCAAAGTTTCCATCCCATCAGGCTTGTCTAGTGATGTCTCCTCATGGACACGTTGACTCTTTAACCACTCTGCTGTTTATGGTAATGGAGAGAAGTCGCCATAGTATATGACGGTGGCTTTATAGTTTATCATCACAAGCTGTGGTCTTTTACTATCATAGAATTCAAAGCATATGCCAGATTGGCATCCTCCTACTTTATCAAAGTCATAAGAACCAGCTGAGCACCCCACTATGCAGACAGATCCAGTTCCCAAGATAGCGATGAAAATGGGCGAGCTCCTGGAGCAAGGCACCTGGAGCCTTTTCCACTGTTAAGCTAGTGGGTTATGAGGGCTTGTTCTGCTAGGAAGGACAACAGAGAGCCACTCTAAAGTGAGAACACATGCCCCAGGTCTCAGCAAATTAGGGAGGAATGTAAGATGTAAATGCAGGTCCTAGGTCCTCCCCACCTCCAGTGCTGTTCTAGGACCCAATGACTAACTGTCTAGTGAGGAAAAGAACCTGTTCCAAACACACCACAGTAGATTCTCTAAGCCTGTAGGGACCACAGACTGAGGAATCCTAGTCCTTGCCCAGGCTCTTCTGTGGGGAAGAGATGACTTCTCTAGGTTGGATGAGAATAACTTCTGGGTGAGCAAGTGACCTGACTTGGCGGTGTCATTGTCAAACCACGGTGACTCTTTAGTCAATCAGTTAGTTTAGCTTTTCACAGGGGAAACATTTTGACAGACAGTGACAGTGGTCCATTGCACTGGTCACAAGATGGACCAAGATGGACATTAATAAGTTATGTATCCTCTCCGTAGTTCTAGAGTAGTGGTTCTCAACCTTCCAAATGCTGAGATCTTTTAACACAGTGCCTCACATTGTGGTTTCCCAGAACCATAAAATTATTTTTGTTGCTACTTCGTAACTTTAATTTTCTATGGTTTTGAATCATAATGTAAATATTTGTTTTATGATGGTCATAGTGATTGCCAGAGATTGAGAACCACTGTTCTAGATGGTTTGAAATTGTATGAATGTTAAAAACAGAAAACAACTGAAGCCTGGATCCTAAAATACACTTCGGACTAACACCTTTTTAAAGACAGGGTTTCTCTGTGTAGCCCTGACTGACCTGGAACACACTCTTTAGACCAGACTGGCTTGAACTCAGAGAGCTGCCTGTCTCTGCCTCCCAAGTGCTGGGATTAAGGGCATGTATACCACTACCTTGCCATACTAACTAAATCTCCCAATGTTAACTCCTGCTAACAACTCTACTCTCTCTCCAGAAATTAGTTTTACTACAGAAATCTGCCCGTGCATATGACTGTGTGCTTCACAGTCCTCTGTGAAAGCTAAAGAATGGATCTGGACACAGTGGTGCACACCAGTAATTCCAGCACTCAGGATGCTCCAAAGGGAGGATGAGTAGGAATTCACGATGGTGAATGGATAATGAAAACCTGGTACATGTATAAAATGGAATACTATTCTGCTCTAAAAATTACAGAATTTGTGGGAAAATAGATGGGTTTAAAAGGTATGTTAGGTGAGGTGACACAAAACCTACATGCTCTCACTCACATGCAGATCCTAGCCTGTAATATATGTATGTATAGATATAAAGCAATTATACATACGGATGCATGTAGAAAGGAAAACAAGGAAAGGTAAATATTAGGTGATGAGGAAGGGTGGAGAGCCTGCAATGGAGACAAGTCATGAAAGAGGATATAAAGCCATTGTTTTTCTAGTATTAACTTTGCCCAGGGTTTCACTGTGTGCAGGGAGTAGGAGAGGGTTTAAGCACAAAACTACATATTTGATAGTCTAAGTGTAAATTCAGTGCAAAGCTCTTCTGCTTCAGAATGGCTATTTTAACTGTATAGACATTCAATGAGATGTATAGATTTTCGAATCTGGCTAATCTGACTGCGTATTTTTTTTGGCAAGTCTTTTACAATAAAGTTTAATAAAAAAGAATCTGATCTGAGCCACATATCAAGACCCTGTCAAAAGCAAAATTTGAGTCATAAAAATGCCTTTTCTGAATCACACTCTTTAAACTCTAAGGTCAATCATGGCTATCTGTCCTTGTCAGTAGATATCAGGCCAGATATCTTGTTCCAGAGTATGGGTGTTTCACCATAATCCACCCTGTGGATGGACATTCAGGTTTCTCCAAATGATCATTAGCACAGTGAATAGCACAGCCATGGGCCTATGCCCAGGGCATGGGTGTTTCTACTGCAAAGACTGTAAAAGGGAGCCTGTTGGTCATTTATTTTAGGTTTCAGCTATCCCTGAAAAATTATTCTTAGCATGCCCTTTCATGCATTAAGTGCCCTCAGGATACCCTGTTCTCATGCAAGGAACACACTAAGTCTGTGCAGGCACAGGTGACCTAGTGAGCAAAGACTTTTGCCCAGCGCCATCCTGGACCCATCCTACAAACTGAGCCTGGGTGGAGATGGTGGGTCATGTGGTACCTTGAGGCAAGTTGGGGGTAGGGAGGAAAATAGTTTAGGAGTTTTGACAGCATGCATGGTTTCTGTCATCTCCTAAAGCTAGCAGCATCTGGCTTCCTGAGAGAGGGACCCTTAAGGCTCACTCTGAGAGAAGTATCACTTTCCATGCCTCCTTGGGGGCACAGTGGCTTTCCCAGGATCAAATTACTTCTAGAAAGAAAAAAAAAATGCCTCTTGCTCAAACAAAGTGTGTATCTAGTCAGGGATGTCTGCAAGGAAAAATCAGGTTCTTTTCCTGTGTCCCAGAATCCACAGGTATGTGGGGAAACCACTGCTATGATCAGACAACACATCTGAGCACACCCCTTGACTGCTGCACACATGTTCACATGAATAGACCCTGGGCAGTTTCCATAGCCAGACCAAAGCTGGGGACAGTGGCTGAGTGCTGCCCTTGACTGAGGTCGTCAGAGGGAGGGAAGAGCAGTGGGTGGAGGAGGGCCCATCCACCTACCCTGCTGCTTCCCATAAAGAGCCAGAGCCAGCCAGCAGAGGGGCACTCAGCATATGCCTGCGAACCAGCTTGTCTCAGCTGCCCATTGGGAGTGGAGTTAGGTGTCCCTGTGCCAGCCTCTCCTCCTCCCTCTCCTTCTTGGCTGCAGGAACAAAGGCCCCCATTGAGCAGGCTGGGCTTAGAAAACTCAGCCAGCAGGTCCCCAGGCCCAGCTCACATGAGTGCATTGCCTTTGTCAATGTCACTGGTGAGAGATGGCTGGGGCAGGAACAGTACTTTGATCCCCAGTACAAAAGATGCTTCTTCACCTGCTAGACTGGGGTTGGGAGGGAGCTCTTATCCCCCCACAACCCCAGTCAGGTTATGGTCCTCTTACTTTGTCTCTTCTTTCAGCCTTGACCTGAAGACTAGGTCAGCAAATAGCATCTTAGCCATAATGGTTGTGTCAGGTGGCAAAAGATTAGTACTACATGGCCTCAGATAATCCCTGAAACCACAGAAGAAAGAGAGGGGGAAGATAGATTATGTCCAAGATCCTGTTCAACCTTTTAACCCTGAAAATGCCAAAATGCTCATCCTTTTCCTTGGTTTTATTTCCCCTAAATGCAGGCAGGACAGGGGAGACGGGAGTGTAGTTCTCCACTGGAGCGCGTTCTCCCAGGAAAGTGTCCAGCTTGCACCACCACCACAGCCCTGGAGATTAGGTCTCCTGAGACAACTATGCAATGTGAGCATGACACAGTAAAGGACAGAGACTTGGACCTTTTACTTGGAAGGCGAATTTGTGATTTGGCGCAATAATCTGAATTTGAGACAGTAATCCAAAATGATTGATTTAACATAGAGTCAATATGTTTTCCAAATCAAGAGAATTTTTTTTTTAATGTCTAGGAGCTTGATAGGGACAAGTTTCAGTCATTCAAGTTTTCATTCATTCCTGCATCTGTGCCTTTATGTTTGTATGCGGGTATGCGTTTCTGTCTGCATCCATTCTTGCATTCATACATACATGCATGCAGTCATGAAGGCAGGCGTTCACTCACCTGCCTGTTCTCATCGACTGTGCATGAGCTGAATATAAGGTGTGGGGGAGGGGGAGAGATGACTCCTAGCTGAGTAAGATGCTGGAACAATAGATGAGCGCTTCTTATTGGGATTTCACTCACACACTCATCTGTGCCATCCCGAGTAACCTTCAACCCTCCGGCATGAGGAAAAGTGAAGAAGTCGCTCACAGCACATAGGAAGTGGCAGACACAGTACTCAAACCCGATTCCATTTCTTCCCCAAACCCCAGCTTCTCACTTGTCATTGAGACAAAGCTATTTCAACCTTCATTTCCTTCTCTGATTATATTTGCCAGAACCAAAGAGGATCCCTAGAGGAGAAAGAAATGTACAGAAAGCAATCGCTGGTCTCTCGTTAAGATTCCCACTTAGTGCTGGCTCCTGGCGAGGCTGTGTTGTTGCTCCATCCCTGAACTCAGGCAACCCATCCTGGTCTTGCAGTAACAATCCTAAAGTGCTTTGAAAATCTCAAGCCAAGTCCTAGGTAGAGGTGTGGAGTGACAAGTTCCACAGTGCACTGGGTCATATGTGGGAAGAGCTAGCAGTCTCTGGAAGACCCAATGGCCTGCAGCTCTGGGGTCATTTCCCTTTCCACCTTTACCACAGCTCAGCCAAGTGACCTTGAGGAAGCTGCTCAGCCTTTGTGGACCTTGACTTCTCCATTTGTGCAGTGGAAAGGGAGGGGTTCAGCTCTCTGTGTGGTGAGGGGTCTAGCTAAGGATGGTGCTGTGGCATTGAGACACAGTTCACAGTGGGAAGCTCAGAAATGGGGTGAGGTGCAGGGATGGGCTGAAGCGCAGGGATGGGCTGAGGCGTGGGGATACTGTGATTTCTTGAGGCTCTGCAGAACACAACACTCCTCTCCCAGCTTCCCAGCTACCACCACTAGCTAATGAGGAGCGGCATATGTTGCTGATTCCGGCGCCTGGACTCACTCCTTGGCTGTCCAGGATCCCAGAGCAAACTGGCTTCCTATTAGGCATTTATACTTATTAATAGCAGCAAATTGCAACCCTCCACAACATCTGCTACTTCGCATGGCAGAATGCTTCCTGAACCATTTGTATGAGGATTTTGTGACCAGTACTCAGAGGTGGCATGACTTATCTACCTATCTGAAAACTGATCCTCTGAAGCCTACTGGCAGGGCAGGAGGCTTTATCCAAGGTTGGCAGTGCATCCAGAGCAGACTGAACCTCAGCTTTCAGCCTCCTAAACTTCATGTCTGGAGTTATTATGCTAACCTAAGTATCAATGACCTTGACCCCAGAACTCCTACCTGTGGAGAGGAGGAGGCTATGTTGGCATACTTAAGCATATGTCCTGATGCATTCGCTGTAAGGTCCAGGCATAATTAGAAGAATTCAAAAGGTTCAAAGCAAACTTCTTCCCAAGGCTACAAGGAAGTCAGTCTGATGGGCCAATCTAGAGATCTGGGTTCTCTTTCTAGAGTAATATTTTTTTTGTACTTTTTCACATGGCTGAATCTACCCATGCATAGACACAGACCTAAGAAAGTATGATGGACACAGAAGGACATGAAACGACTCACTGGACCATGGTAAAGCTGTGACAAACCTCTGAATATGTACTCACTACCACCAACCAACCTCACTGTGGGTATGGCGCTGATGCTCAGGAGAGAAAGAGGCTGACATATTGAAATCTATCTCTCCTCTGTCTTCCTTCCTTCCTTCCTTCCTACCTCTCAGAAGGCTTTGGTGCCCTTCTGTGGCTCACACCCCAGCACCTACGTCTTAGCCAGCCATTGCCACAGTGGTGTGTATTATTACTAGGCTGACACAGAACCTAGCAGCACATGGTAGACATTTATTCTCACATCCTTATAGAGCAATGCCATATAGCTGTCTCAGAGGTAGTTGAGCTGCAAGCTGGCCTGACATCTGGCTGCTGGTGGAGTTCTGATCTTGCTTCACACAAGTTCTTTGATGCCCTAGAGGAAGAGGGAGCAGGGGCCTCGGACCTTTTTCTTGCAGAGATGCCATATGTACAGAAGGGCAATGTCAAACCTATGAGTAAATATCAAGCATGTACTGGTCCTGTAGTCACTACTGTCTCATTGGTCAAATTAAGTCTTGAAGCCATACCCAGTGTCAAAGGTGGGAAATGTATATCTCGCTTCCTTGTTCTCTATGAGGTAACTTCAAGGGTGAGCCTAAAAGTCCAACAAAGGTAAACTGAGGTCCAAATAAAGTAAAGTCCATAACTACTTGGGACCAGTCCCCTGACATCTGTCTCTCTTACCAAGCAGTCAAGTTAAAAAGCTCCCCACCTGGAGGGATTCGACCATAGGTAACAGAGGGGCTTCCAGGGACTCTGTGAATTCGTTTCATGACCCCAAGTCAGAAGAAACAAACCTAGAAATGTAGACAGAGGCTACAAATGAAAGCAATGCCCAAGAAGAGACTGAAAGCTCTCCAAGACCTTGCCGCTGATGGATGTGCACTGCTGAGCCAATTCACTCCTAGGAGGAGCCACGTTCTTCAGCTCCACTTCCCTTGCATGGGAACGGGAGGCAGGAGGACAGCATGAAGGATGGCTCCAAGTGCCACATCTGTGCAGCTTGACAGCTCCCCAGGAGCTTCTTCGAGTTTCTTAATGGGTCTTCTTGCCTCTCTTTTCCTTTCTTTCTTTTCCTTTTTGTGTGTGACAATTTTGAAGGAAATTGGGTACTTAGGAAGCCTTTTGGACATTTAAATTAACTCCAGCCATCAGGCTCAGTGTAGCCACTGTGGCATTAGCATCCAATTATAAGAGTAGAGATGGAGTAATAACTCACACTTCGACCAGGATGTCAAATGCTTAAACAAATGAGAGATGCACACACAGACTGTGCACAGTAGAGAAGGAGTGTTTCTGCATGGGCTCTGCGGAGTAGCAGGCACCCTTTGGAATGAGAACTGCAACAGGGAGAGCAGAGCCAGACTGCCAGAGAAAAGCAGCTTGCAAAAGGGAAAACTGGCAGGGGCTGACCACCATGAGCCAGACCTCACGAGGCCATAACAATTCCTCCAGTGACTAAGGGATGCTCGATTTCTGACATCCTCTAAGAATGGAGTAAACTTGGCAAATTCAGAACCTTAGGAAGACCAAGGCCAGGTGCTGAGAGCTGGGATGGGTCCTCTGCTCTGTTCTGTCACTTGTCAGCGTCCAGCCTAGGCAACTGTTATATAAATTGGTGGGCTCTGGTCATGAGACTAGTGTGGTAAGGAAGGTGACCATACAGTGACAATGACGATGATGACGATGATGACGATGATGATGATGATTATGATTATGATGATTCTGTTGATCAAAGTAGAGATGGGGCATAGCTCAGTCAGCAAAGTTCCTGGCTTACAAACATGAGAACCTGCGTCAGATGCCTAGCCACATGACATCCAGTCACAGGGGATCCCTGGATGGCTAGCCAGCTTAGCCTACTCGGTGAGCTCCAGAGCGGTGAAAGACTCATTCTCAAAGCACAATGTTGAAGTGCCTGAGAAAGGACAGTCAAGTTTGCACACATGCATGTCTGCACATGCATACACACATATATGTATATGCATACACAAATAAAAGTAAATGATGCTATTTAACATAGTCTAAGACCAAGCCAAAGTACACTATATTATTTAAGGATGCTAACTTTAGTTGGGAAGGGATAAAGGAAAGAAGTGCTCTTTCCAAGGAAGCAATCCAAAGAGGAAAAGTATGGGGAAGGTAGGATAGGAAAAGGCCCATGGGTCATAAATGGGCAGAAGGATACTTATCTGAATTCAGGAGTTGGGTTGAAGGCTAAGCCTCAGAGGTTAAGAACATATATTGTCCCTGAAGAGAATGCAAGTTCATTTCCCAAAAGCCCGACTGGATAGCTCACAACTGCTGAACTCTAGTTCTGGGGTACTCAGCACCCTCTTCTAGTCTCTGAGTGTACCTGCATACACATGGTGCACATAAACTCATACAGACACAAAAACATAAACTTTAAAATAAAAACAAACCTGTCAGGTCAGTGACTAGTCACCATCATGCGAAACATTTGAATTCTGTGCCAGTTGGAGAGTGTGGAGGAAAGGAAGGTTCTGGATAGACAGGCTGTGACATTCTTTTCAAGCCAGGAAACAAATGACAGGAGACAGTTATCTCCAAACCTTTGTCCAAGGAAGATTAAGCTGAGGAGCTGAAAAGTGTCCGTCTATTTACCAAAATATCTCAGACTATGACATAAGCATTGATGCATGCCCCTGACCTGGGAGCTGAGCAGGTGTTCTCATGTCAACACTGCTCTGCCGAAGATCAGCCGTTTGCCAACATCCATTCAAGATCATTTCTACAGTGTCTTAATAATGACTGTAAAATAGATATAGCATGAAATTAGCTATTTAACTGGTTCTGGGTCCTTATGGGCATTAGGGCATATGTAAGTGGTGTACCCATTTCTAGGACTGTTTGTCTTTTAAACTGAACCTCTGTGCCCATTCAATAGCAATTCACTCCTATCTTCTTACTTTCAGTCCCTGGCTGCCACCATCCTAACTTCTCACTGTTAATCTCTGGCAGTCATGTGTTTTGCAATGATTGTCCATTTATGTCATACCTATTTTATGTAACATATTGTCCTTAAAGTTTATCTAGAATTTCTTCCCCACTTCCCTCTCTCCTTTCCTCCCCCCCCCTTTTTTTTGACTACTTGAGATAAGATCTCTCTATGTAGCCCAGGCTGGCCTCTTACTTCTCCTGCCTCAGTTTCCAGAGTGCCAGATCACAGCCGTGTGACTCAACTCTGCCTTCCTTTCCTTTGAAGGCTGGATATTGTTTCTATGTGTGTACATACCACATTTTGTTCATCCATTCTTCTGGGTAGCTTCCATTTTTAACTATCATGAATAATTCTATGCACATGAACATGCAAATGTGTCTTTGAGGACTGACTTTCTCATCTGTTGACTATGTACTTGGTATCGAAGTCACTATCTTACATGGGAAATCTGATTTTGAGGAATTGCTCACTGCCTAGCAACAGTATACCAAGACAATTCTGTGCAGATCCCACCCCACTCTTGTTCTTGGAGCTACATTCTTCCTCTGCTCTAATGTGGGGTGGTCCTGAGAAGGACTGGGGCTCCCTCTCTGGAAGCACTAAAGGCTACATTGTAGTCACATCATTCAACAACCTCTCCTGGAGTCTGGTGGCCAGGGGAGGGACCTCAATCTTCTGTGGTCTCTGACACCATCTATCATTATGATAGCTTAGGTCACATTGTCATCTGATTTGTTCTCCCAACAGAAGTCAGCCCCTCAACACACACACTTCTTTTTTCACCTCTTCTTATGGTCTAAATTCCCTCACTCGGTTAATTAGCATGCCTGGCACTGTAGCTTAAGACTTTAATCAGCGTGTGGTGCTTTTAATTAATCGTGTGGCTCTGCATCTGGAGTGGTTTGTGTTCCAGGGTCAGGAGAGGAACTGAGGTGGGGGATGGAGAGGCAGCTTTGTTTGGTGTCCAGTGCAGGTAGAGACTCCAGATACTGGGGAGAGAGAGAACTCACAGGGGCAAGGTAGCTGAGAAGCCATCTGGCCACCTTTGCAACATACTAGCAAGAGGTGAAAGGGAATCCAGGACTTTAGTATATATATTTTGTAACTGAGATAAATGGCTGTACTAATTCCAGTTTGCAAAAGTGATTCTGAAGTGTCAGGAAAACTTCTGACACATTCTAGAATTGTCCTCAGGACTGTGCCTAGAGAAGATGGGGCCACAGTGGCAGTGTTAGACCACGCTGGAGAGCAGGTTGCCTAAGAGAGGGAGTTCTGAGAATCCCTGGTCCCTGTTCTTCCCCAGGGAGGTCCTGCAAAAGGAAGAGAGATGACATCAATTCGTCAGATATTAACTGTTTTCTCTTGACTATTGAAATTCTGGTATGGCCCCTTAATCTTAGCATCCATGCTTTAAAAGACTGGGGAACATCTAGCTCAACCTCGGAAGCAAGTAGTAAAAATGACATGATGCCTAGTGGGAATGAGCTGGAAGGAAGGTAAAGATTTCTGGCTTTTCAAAGAGAAAACGTAAGAAACCCAGATCCTCAGGGTGTGTTTCTTGAAAGTCACCAATAATCATGTTTTACACATGTCCATGAAAGCCTAACAGACAGGAGTGACTTGGGTAGAAGCATCTGGAATGCCAGATCCAGAAGGAATTCTAGAATGAACCCATACTGTTGCTTATTTTACAGATGATTGAAAAGGGACCCAGAGAGAATTGTTCAAGATCATCTGGAGAGATGGGAGCAAAGCAGTAGCTAAGACCTAGCTCTCAAACTCTTGGAGACTAGATGTGTGCCTGGTCCCATGTAGATGTTTAGTTGAAATCAAAGAACAGCATGGAGTTCACTTAGAAGCCAAGATAGGATCTAATTTAGTCCAGGATGCTCAGGTAACTTCAGAGCCCTATATGAAGTGTGCACTGATGAATGTTCATACTCAAAGAGAAAATGACATGTTGACAGGACTAAGGAGGAATATGTCTTACAGGGCTGTTAACTCAAAGTGTAGTTCCCCAGACCTAGGAAGGCTCTGTGATGTCTCTGTGACTTGGGAGAATGGTCAGTGTACTGAGCAACAGGGGATGGAATGTTCACAGGAAACCCTATGGAAATCTTAACCATCACCTATAAAGTGCTGGACTCCAGACCCATTACAAATCCATCTCATGATCACATGCTTCAGGAATAGGAACACTGGGAGCAGGGCTTAAGAACAGGAAGAACAAGTCTCAGAGACAGTAGGGTCTCGTGGCCAAGGATGCTTTGAACCTCCCTCTGTAGGCTCCAATATCCTTTCCAACTAAACAGAAAATAGCAGCTGTTTAAAATCAAGAGAGGAAGGATTTTATAATTCTGGGCTATTGACATTATTAAACACCACTTGCAAGTTATTTTTAGAATGCGAAGGTTTCTGAGGTGACTGACTTACCCAGTGGCTGACTGTTTCCTCAAAGTGGCATACCCCAGAACTCCAGAAAACACAAATACCCTGGAATCCCAGGGAAATGCTCAGAACTCTAAGGCAAACCCTACAGTCCCAGGGCATACCCTAGAACTCTAGGGTATACCCAGAAACCAAGCTAAAATTCCAGAATCCCAGAACACATCATCAGCATCTCAGGGTATACTCCAGAACTGCAGGACACACCTTAGGGTGAACCCTGAAATCCCAGGGTTCTCCCTGGGATTTCAGGGTATATTCCATGCAAGATAGATTATCAAACAGGTCAATATGAGAAACTGGGGAGAGTGTTAATTAAGTATAGACCAAGAAAATGCTTTTGATTGAACAAGCCATGATATTTTTTCCTTTAAGCCCGTGCAAAATATGGAGTGCCAGACAGGCATCTGGAACCAATGAAAACATGGTTATGTACTTACGGTTCCCAACTCTCACCATCTATAGCCCTTTTTATTATATCTCCCCTCAGGGAGTCACATTTTGAAAGATTCTGTCTACTAAACAAACTGCATTTATTAAGTAATAATATATTTCCTATTTTAATATGGGATGCACATGAGTATGCATAACCACATAAAACAGCAACAATCCAATTTCCAATAGGCTTTTGGAAATATTGAAAATAGCTTGTGAATCTCATTCCTACTCCTGGATTCCTAGGAGTCAGGGTCCTCTGAGTCGGGCACTATTATGCATGTGTTTATGTGACTAGAAAGTATTTGCTTAAGGAGGGACAGAAAAATTAAAGTGGCACCAGGAATAAGCTAAATTCCTAGCTGCCTGCAGAGCCAGCAATGTAATTCATAAAAACTGATCATCAAACTTAATTATAAAGGCATTGAGGTCACGGGGAAATCACCTGGGCAATGATAGAAATTAAGATAAAATTCCAGGGGCCAGAAAGGTAGCTTGGTGGCTACAGCTACTTGCCGCCAAGCCTGCTCACCAGAGTTCTATCACTAGAATCCACATGGTATAGGGAAAAAAATGAATTCTGCAGGTTGATCTCTGTCCCCCATATGTATGTATGACAAATATGCACGCAAGTATGCACGCATGAATACACACACACACACACACACACACACACACACACACACACACCACACAAATAAATAAATGTGAAGAAATATAGAAAATTCCAAATGCAAAGCCAAGTCATTAAGAGCAAGCCATAAAGACCAAGGGCAAAGCTGCAAAGAATGAGAGAAGACAGCTACAAAAAGATAGATAAAGGAAATGAGGAAATTAAGGGAAAGGAGACTGTGGTGGGACTCGGAATTAATTATTAATTAATTCCCAAAGAGTGTGGAGACTAATTGAGCAGGCTCTGGTGCCAGTTTGACTGTGCGTGAGTTACAAGTAGCCCCTGCCAAGTGGACGTAATTGTACAGCACAGATGCTTTCTGGAACAGCAGGGGAAACAGTCTCTGTATTCACTCATGGGCAGAGACAGTTCAACCAGGTCAGCACGTACAATTTATTGTGTTGGTTCTGATGTGTCTGTTCTGATGGAGACTATAGCTAGTTTGTCCTGGTAGCTAGTCACCTAAAAGATGAGGCAAGAAGCCCTCCACTGGGATAAAAAGTAGATAATATAAAATATCCCAAAATGAAAAAAAAAATTTTAAACATTTTTTTTTAAAGAAGAAACTAGCAAAACGGAAAATAAGGACCAAGGTTATAAAAAGAAAATAAAAATTCCATCTGATCATGAGTGTCATCTTTAAATACCTACTACATTTCGGGTACTTGGGCATCATGTAAGGCGACATCAAGGCTGCCTTGGAGAACAAAGAAATGCAAACGATATTTAAGTGCGTGCAGGAAATGGAGGCATTTGAGCTAAGTGAAAATGTCATGTGGAACATTTTATGTTAACAAGCTGCTGCTGGAAGGGAATGTAAAGTCTCTGGGCTGGAGAGGAAGCCTCGAATCATGAAAAGGGTGTGGGCAAGGGGAAAACAGCAAGGCTGATCTTTGAAAGAACCGCAGTGAAATCAATTTTTGGAGCAAGTTGATCAACAGTACGGAGCAGGAGAAGGCAGAAGACAGCCACGGGGTAGATCCAGCACCTTGTTAAACATCTAGGAGGAAGAAGAAAGAGGGGTGCTGGGTGGGGACTAAGTACTCTCTGGGAAAAATAAAAGTGCTGAGACCTAACGGAAGGGGGTGAGGGAAAGTGAAACAAGATGGAGAGAGAATGGCCGACTGTTCGGCCTTACTGCTTTGATAGGAAACACGTATGTAGTGGGTTGGATATTTGCAGAAATATGTGGGGGTGTGGGTAATAGGACAATTTAAAAGTGTAGCGTGTAATTCTATCTTATGATAGTTTATACGAAGTTAATGTAACCTGATTTCCAGATACATCTTAAGAACCTAGTAAGTGGTTGTAGCCTCAGGATGCCATGCAGTCACCTACTCCAATATGGCCCCTCAAAGTCCCTTTGGTGCAGGGACCCTAAGATTCCCCATGCTCCTCTGGTATCTTGGGTGATACGATTTTTTTTAGAATGATAATCTTAGCTGTGAACCATCAGGTGCCCTGAAGATTGGTGACTGACTGCTTGGTCTTTGGTGTGCTGTTCTAGCTTACCAGAGTTCCTGTGGAGTCCTGTGGGCAGTATCGGAGCTGCGGGGAGTGTCTTGGCTCAGGTGACCCCCATTGTGGCTGGTGTGTGCTCCACAACACGTGAGTACCATTGGCTACTCCCTCCTGCCTCCTGTTTCCTCCCAGAAGCTCAAACCATCCTCTCTTCTGTCCTTCCTCTCACCCCATGTGCATTCCTCTCATCCTCACCCTTCCTTCTTTCCTTCCTTCCTTCCTTCCTTCCTTCCTTCCTTCCTTCCTTCCTTCCACACTTTGCAAGCTTTATTGCTCTTCTGTTCTTTCTGGATTCACTTTTACTTGTCCAGTTCCACTAAGACATATATGGCAATGACACCATGGAACAATGACAGGTCAGAATATGGCTGTCACCCTGGCAATGACACCCTGAGGAACCACAGGGAGACAGACTCCTGGACCTGTCTAACTTCAATTTGCAGAGCACCCCCACACATCATGACACAGTACTTTTCCCCCTTGTACATCCATTTTTTGGGGGTGGGGACTCCATTTATTCTCTAGAAGAGGGGAGAGGACAGCCATATTAAAGTGGAAATAAATAGTAACTTGACGACTGAACTGAGAGATGCAGACAACTAGCCAGGAAATAGGAGAGAGCTGAAGATCATTTTTAAATTGTAATTAATTTTTATCTTATGCATGTTGGTATCTGACCTGTATGCATGTCTGTGTACTACGTGCATGCTTGGTGCCCTAGGGTCCAAAGAATAGATCCCCCAGAACTTGAGTTACAGGTGTTTGTGAGCTGCTGTGTGAATTCTAGGAATTAAATCTGGGTCCTCTGGCAGAACAGTTGCCAACTGACTTATCTCTCTTTCTTTTCTTCTCCCTTCCTAACAGTCACCAGAGTTAGACCCCATCTGAATAGAATTTATCCCTACTTTAGCTATGGTTGATTCCTGTGGCCACCTGAAACCTGGTATTCTCTGAGATAGATACATTATAAAATAAGATTTTAGTCTTCCTGTTAACAACCTGAATTTCTCATGACCAATGACATTTATTGTAATTTTCAGTCATTTTAAACTATAAGAAATTGAAGATGGGATCTTGTCTCTTTCCTCTTCCAACGACAGGAAATACTCTTGAGATTCTGACAGTTAAAAACACCCTCCTAATTTCTCATAAGTCTCTCCAAGAAGACAGCCAACTTCCCTATTTCTAGGTGTCGGACATAATGAGGCCTTGAGTTCCTTAAGGGAAGGCCTAAAATCTGTTAGGGGTATTATAGTGGAAAGAAACTGAGAACCACTGAGCTACACTAAAATACACACAATTCTAAGATAGGTTGGAAGCTGTGTTCAAGTGTACATCAAGACCATCCAGTCAGTAATAGTGTGATGGAACCCAACATTGCCCCCGACAAAGGAGAGTGGAAAGGCACATTTAGAATGCATACCAGATCCTGTCAAGCCAAAAGAGTTTCCTGATGCTACCTTGTAAGGAAGATACATTTCTTTGTCCTGCACAGTAGGATCTCTCAGAAAAGGAATGAACGCATTCTTAACCTAATGTGTTTCTTGGGTACTTGGAAGCCACCTAGCTTACTGTTTGGTGGAACATGCTTAGTGACTATAGCATGCTATAAGGTCCCTCCAGGACAATCAGAAAAGCTGGCCCCTCCCTGAAATCCTTCAGGACTAAAGCACAAGTTTCTATGTCCGTGTTAATTTGTATCATGATACTATTCCAGCCCCATATGGCACATCTCAGTGAGAATTCACCCCCATAGCTGGGTTAAGCAAGTCTAAGAAGACAAAAATGTCATACACTACCTCTATGGCCTTAGCTTCCCCTTGTATGGCATGGTATTCCTATGGCAGAAAACAAGGGTAAACTAAAACCAAAGAATAGTCAGGGTCATTCGTAAAGCAGGCTATCACATAAAGAAACCAGCAGCTCATCCCAGCATGTCATAATGGAAACAGTCATGGACATGACTGCAGTGTCTGACACAGAATTCAGATCCAAATCTCTCCAGCACTCCCTCTGTAGCCTGGGAAGAGGATGCACGGTTTGCCTCCTTCACTCAGTTATAGGAAAATTGATGAGGCCAACCACCTGGATCAGATGCTATGTGGTTAGTAGAACCCTTGTAGGGTAGTCAAAGATCTCATAGGCTACAGCAACAGCTGAACGCTCACAAGTGTTCTTCCTCTTGAGCTTTGGTAGACTCCAGTGATTTTTCTAGATGGCTCTTGAATGGTGTGCTTGAGTCCCCGAGGCTGTCACAGTTTCAAGCTGTCATTGCTTGGCTGGCAGATGTTCCTGCTGCTTCCCCTTACCTCCTTCAGCCTGGCATTGCATCTCACCCCAGTCTGTATACTAGATGTCAAACATTACTAAGAGTAGCGGCTGTACAAGGGTTTTCTTGTCTGCCGTCCAACACTGAGCTACTGCTTCTGGGGCCTCTCTTTGCCCAAGGAGCCACAGTGACAGCTACTACACAGCTATGACAGGGCATCTTGTAAAGATTGCTGAAGTCAGGCAGTCTAGTTCTCCTGTCCTGTATACTTGTGAGGCTGGGAGTACAGCTGATTTGCATTATGTGTAGTAGTAATATTCTATAAAGAACTGTGAACGAATTAGCAAATTAGCAAACCACTGCCCCTAAAAGGAGTAGAGGATCAGGCTCCCAAAGCCACTGGTCATGTTTTTACCAACAGATTGATACATAACCTCATTTGTTAGACATCTGTATTAAGATATCTTCCTTAATAAATATCGTTTATTCATTAATGGTCAACTCATGGCCAACAGAACTATAACTTCATACCCAGATGAAGCTTCTCATGATCTTCCTGCATATCCTTCCAGCATGTGCCTTTACAACTGGTTGAATGAAGCTTCTTTAACACATACATACATCACCTTCTCTGTGTCACATTATGGCCTTGAGGTGCTTAGGAATACTAGGCAGTAAATCCTGTCAAACAAGTCAAACAAGTACAAAACTCAAAAAGTGTGGCATTAAATAGGCCTCAAAGGACTCTCATTTATAATGCAATTACTGAAACAGGAAGGTGGAATGTCACCTCTTCCTACTCTAGCTGGGAACATGTAACTTGAGTCATTTCCCACATGACTCAAGCCATGAGAGCCATGAGAGACCTCAAAAATGCCATGAAACAAGTTGGGGTGAAGGGCACTAGTCAATGTTAGCAGTTAGCCGAATTTGAAATGTGAAATCTTCAAATATTGAAGGTTGACCATAGCACTGGATGGAAGACATTTGACATCTCCATTTGTAAGGAGGGAGAGCCATGGCTTATGGTGCTAAGTCAAGGATGAGATGGGTAATAAAGGTTGCTATGCTAGACCAAGGATCTTTGCACCATCAGGGTGCTGCTCTCTATAACGTTAAACTCCTAGTAAAGTGAAGAGATGATGAGGGCAGACATTCAGGGACACTGGAGCTGTGCCCAGGGGTCTTGTAACCTCTTGGTAGGACACAGCTCACAAGTTCCCACAGGCCAAGACAACCCATCAATGAACTACTCAGCAGGTCCTTCCTCTGACCCCTCTCCAGAGTTAATCACCAAGGATAGCTCCAGCATGTGGTGAGCAAGCAAGGGGAAGTCCTTGGGTCTCTAAAATGCCTTTCATCAGCACACAATTCTAAACTTGTATGAAATCAAATGGACAGATCAAAATATTTTGTCTGAAAAAAAAACATTAGAATATGTAAAGTCAGCTAGCCCAGGTAGACAACACTGTCTCCCTCTAGAAGGTCAGTACTACCTATGGGTCTCGGTTCACATCAAACACAGAAGTCACTCCTCCTGCCTTGCACTGCCCTGTCCTTTTCAGTGGGCACATCATAGACATTCATGATTTAGCGGCAACAACAAAGACATGGACAAAGTAGAAAAAAGGAGAGAGGTAGGTGTGAACAGTGAACAGAGTTAGTGTGGGAACCAGTCTAGAGATGTTAGTCCTGAGAGGCTCTACTAGGAAGGAAGCAAGGAACCATCATGGGTAGCTTCAGCATTCCCTAAAGTGCTGTGAACACACACACAAGTACATACTCATGAATACTTGTACACACACACACACACACACACACACACACACACACACATCTAAAACTAGTTCTGCATGTTCTATGCTAGACATATAGGCTCAGGGATGCAAAATTATTGTTATATTGTTTCTGCCCTGTAGCTTCTTGGGGACCAGGCCTTTGATGCAATGATGGGGTACAGGAATCAACACATTTGTTAGGCTTCCATGCTGGGCAAGACTCTATGCTAAGTGATAGTGGCCCTTGCCAAGTACCCCAGCAAGCTTGATCTTCATGAAGTCCATGGCAAAGAACAAAACAGGACCTTCCAAGTGTGAGGTTGAGTCTGTTTGTCTGTGTTCATAGTCATTTTTTGCAACCTTTCTTGCAGTTCTGGGAGTAAAGGGTGTGTGTGTGTGTGTGTGTGTGTGTGTGTGTGTGTGTGTGTGTGTGTTAGACAGAAACTGACAAAAGAGCAAGAAAGTGGGAGAGAGCCATAGAGAAGCCAAAGGAACAAGAAGCCTGAGGACAGAGTCTCTGCAAACAGGTGGCCTGTGTCACTGAAAGAGCTTTTGTACCAGGGAGGTCACAGGAGGGCTGTGGGGGGAATATGCTGAGGAAATGGCAAAGTCATTTCCTTCTTTGTGCTTTCCCTCTGCACTAGTAAGTGTGACTAAGTGCATACCTGCCAGCCCAGGAGTAAGGTGTAATCCCCACTTTGTGTTTTTCTGCAGCCCCTGGCCCTGCCTCCAGGGCTGTCTTCCTAAAGGCAAGGACAGCAAACACAAAGCTGCCTATTTATTCAGCCGCAGTTTTCAGTCTGCATTCCCAGGGCTTTCCTCTGTGTGAGCCCACCTGTTCTGATCTGGGCGGAAGGGAATAAAACCATCCAAGCCCAATCTACCTTTGTCCCATTACAGCTGTCTCCTGTCCTGGGCCTGGAACACACCCTCCAGGCTTGGCAGCCCCTGAGTCCCCTCCCATCTTCCCCTGCCTTGGCACCATTCCCAGGCAAAGAAGCCTATCTTAGTCTAGGTAGGTAACAGGATCCCACTGCCTGTGGCAGACTCAGCTCATTGATTGGCCCAGGCTCTAGCCTTCCTTGGAAGACTCCTGAGCACCACCATTGGGAAGATCATGGGCAGACTTACACAGTATCTCTGTCTCTAGGCCCTGGAGATTGCCTCCATTAGGAGAAGCCCCCATCCCTCCCCAAGTGGGTACCACAGGGGTTCAATTCTTCTTTCTTGTAGTGTTTTGTCTTTACAGGAGGGAGGGAGTAGAAAGGAAAGTAAAAATCTAAGAGACTATCTGTGGACAGAGTAGTCCAGATTTCTTTCCTAAGGTCTGACTGTTGGTAAGAGGAGCCAGCTTACAACCATGCTGTCAAAGCTGGAGGACGAGATGTGTAGGAAGCCACTTCTCAGATACAACTACGATGACTGTGACCTTGTCACTGGGGGCTGGGGTTGGACCCCAGGGCCTCCATCCTAGCGCCCCTTCTCCTCTTTCATTTCCCAGGATTGCAGTGCTTGGGCCAAACATTAGCAGAGAGCCCTCTTTCCCTCCTTAGGGCAGCTTCACCACTGACCATGCATTTAGACTGCCTGCCCATGGGCCACCTAGAAAAGTACAGAGTAGTTTGTTCCCTAAGCCACATCTCTGGTCATCTTCTAAGATGTTTTGACTCTAAGATATGAGTCATTCCTTGCTCCATGTCAGCATACCCCAGAGCCTTGTCTTGTTTCTTTACTTCTTGACCTACCCCCTTAACACTAACCTATGTCTAGATATCTTCTAGTATTACTGGTCAAAAGCTTTCAGAATCATGAGGAATTGTAGGCTCTGCTTCTGCCAGCATATTTGTTGTGATTGACTCTTTACCAAAGGTTTTTGGTCTCTGGTCTGGAGGAAAGTCTGAAACTCAGTTCTCGCACATTCAAGCCCCTTCCCCATGGCTCACTAGCTACCTAGCTGCAAACTGATTTAAGAAAACTTGCTTCCCTCTTTTAACTCTTGACTCCTACGTAGGCTCTGATGTGTGTGTGTGTGTGTGTGTGTGTGTGTGTGTGTGTGTGTGTTTGTACACATTCACAAGTTTAATAGATGCTTCATAATGTAAGGACAAGTAGTAAAAAAAAAATGCCACCTTCTTGTATAAATCCGAGAAGCTGGAGAGATGGCTTAGTCTGTAAAGTTCCTGTCATGCAAGCTTGATAACCTAACCTTATATTCTTTGCACTTACATAAAAAGCCAAGGATATCTATATGTTTCTTCAATCCCAGCATCGAGGAAGTAAAGACTGGGAGATCCCTGGGGCCCACTGGCTAGTCAACCTAGCTGAATCTGTAAAATTTCCACTCAGTGATGGGTCATTGCCTCAAAATATAAGGAGATCTAAAAATCAAGGGGGACACCTTTTGTCCACATTGCCTTTGTGTTTATATGTGCATGCATGTATATGTACATCTACCCACATACATTCATACATACATACATATACAAACATATAGCATATGTACATACAATTTATGGTTAGCTTACCAGTCCAACATCCTGGCTCTCTGAGGACATTCCAAAGAGCTGAGCTGATTCTATGGCTTAAATTTACCCACCCCCCCGGGGGGGGGGGAGGAGAGGGCATACTGACTGACAGATAGATAGACAGACAATGACAGAGACACAGAGAGAAACACATATACAAAAACACATAGAAACAGACATATGGAGAGGGAGGAGGGGGAGAGGGATAGAAAGAGAGGGAGGGGGAGATAGAGAGGGAATGAGAGAGAGAGAGAGAGAGAGAGAGAGAGAGAGAGAGAGAGAATGCCAAAGCCACACTGGTGTATGTACAGAGGAACAACTTGACGCACAGAGCAAAGTACTTCCCTGTACCAAGCCTGTTGAACCTTAGGACACTAAGGACCTAAAAACACCAGGACATTGGATAATGTCCTAACAAAGATGATCAGAGTAAATCATAGTCACTGTTGCAACATGTCTCAAGTAAAAAGTGATGTCTTCCTCAGTACAGACTGTGTTGGAAATAAAATAGATCTGCCAGGGTGCGTCTTTGCCTTTTCTGGATCTTCTTCCTACCCTCTGCTCCTCATCTGTCAACTCTAGCTTACTACCCACCTGGTCTTTCATATTTGCTTGGTTCTGTTACATTGTGCCTATGACAGTACAGTATGCCATGGGGGAAACATGTGGTACAGAACATGTGGCAACTGGAAAGCATAAGAAAGGCCCTGGTCTCATAGCCTCTTCAAGGCTCTTCCCTCATATGCTGGCTTCATTCTACCGGTCCCTATCTCCTAGATGTCCTTCCACTTTCTAATAGTACCATGGACCAGGAAACAAGGCTTTAACACATGAATCCATAGGAGACATTGAAGACCCAAGCAATAGCTAGGGTCATCTGGAAGGCAATCTGACTTATTCTTCCTCCTCCTGTTCCTCCTCCTGCTGCACCTTCTCTTCCTCCTCTTCCTCCTCCTCTTCTTCTTCTCTTCCTCCTTCTACTTCTGCTTCTCCTTCCACTTCTACTTCTCCTTCCGCTTTTCCTCTCCTTCCTCCTCCTCCTCCTCTTCCCCCTCCTCCTCCTCCTCCTCCTCTTCTTCTTCTTCTCCTTCTTCTTCTTCTTCTTTTCTTCTTCTTCTTCTTCTTCTTCTTCTGTTTCATTATGATCTAAGCATAGAGCTCCTAATGATTCCGTTCAAACATAGGCCAAAGTCAAACCATAGTGCTGAGAGTTGGAGACCATCTGAAGCTGAAAATGGAAACAGATTCTGAATTCTGAGCTCAGTGGACCCACACTGAAGGGTCTGGGGAGACCACCTAGTTGTGATCTCTCCAGCTAGGAGGCGTACCTGAGCCAGCTAATCAGAGAACCTGGTTTCCATGCTGAACTCTGTTTGCTTGGCCAGCAGCACTTGGAGTTAATATTTCTCTCTGTGTGTTTAGGAATTAATTTCTACTAAACGTAATCACCCTCATTCTCCTTCCCTCTCACTCACCCCCTTCCTTTCTCCATTCCTTTCCCTTCTAATTTTCCACTTGGCTGGGAATTCTCCAGCAGTGAAAGTTCAGACTTAGGGGAGGGCGGAGGTAACTGCTTCATTAGAGAGGATAATCTCATTGGAGCCACTGGCTTGAATAATAACCCCTTGCAGAGGCCTGGGGCCTTTCTCCCTGGAGCTGTTAGAACCTCTGGTCTAGGGCTGTAAGGGCCCAGTGCACAGGAAGTTGAATGAGAACAGGAGGAAAGACTGCTCAGTAAGGAAGACCTTAACACGGGGGTTAAGAGAAGGTGGGTCTCCTTGGGGCCTGCCGGTTCCCTGCCCATCTGTGTTTGGGACAGAGGCAACTTTGGGAATGACAGAGACAAATGCCTGAAAACTCAGTTACATAGCATATATTTTGTGAGTCAGCAGAAGCACCAGTTTCCCTACATGGGAAATGGATGAAATGAGACCTTGATGCCTCCATTGCGGAATGGAGAGCACTACCTTCCCACGTACTGGAGCCCTTGGTTGGAAGCAATTCAGGAACTCTACTAAGACCAGAAATGAACCCCTTTCACATTTCCTAACTCTGGCCTGAGCCACTAGAAAACCACAGTCCTCAAACAGCCAGGGGCTATTACCTTGATAGACCCCATAAGACATCAGAAGCTGCAGTCCTTCCTCTGCCATTATCCCATCACATTTAAGGTCAGTTGTCTGTGCTTTCAGACATTTGTAACCTCCACCCTCCTGAACCATGCAGGATGGTAGAAATGTCAAAACACCCCTGGTTCTGACCTTAAGCTTACCTTTCCACTGAGAGAGAGCTGAGTTCTCAATATGCTTTGACAGCTATTAAGAAAACAAAGCTATAACCCATAGCATGCTTTCTCTCTCCTGTCCTTCCTGGCCTCTGTGCCTCCGTCCGCCTTCATTGTAAGGAAAACTGCTACAGCCTTCCCTTCTTCCTTTGATGTGCCCGATGCATCAGCTGCAATTTGGAGCCATAGAATGAGGAGTTAGGGAAGTGATGAGCTGACAATACCAGCGCACACTTGTTGACAATTCTCCTTAAGCAAACTGCTTACTGCCCTCTATCTCATGATATCTTCAGGAACCCATAGCTGTTTGCAACTATTTTTCTCCCATTTTCTAGAAGAAAGGACTGAGGCCTCAAGACGTTAAACATTTGGCCTTGAAGCCGTAAGTTACACATGGTTTTCTGTATACAGTACTTTCTAGAACTGTAGCAAGAGGCAGCCCTGGGAATCTGGGTAGCAGCAAACAACACAGGTCAGACTTGTCCCTGCCCACCTACCTGTGCCTCCCCCCCCGCAACCTGAGAGAGAGATAGAGCCTATCTATTCTATTTAGTAACTTCTGGTGGTGTTTGACCAGCGAGCAGCTTTACCCGCTCCCCAACACACACACTCTTCATAATTTAATCAAAGGTACCTCTTTTTTCAGACCTACTGATTCGTCTTGAAAACAAGAACTTCAAAGTTGGGGAGTCAGTGAATAATTGAAGCCATACCAGCTCTCTGGATCTGCTGCTAATAGGCATAATAACACTATTAATAGCAATGTCAGTTCAGACACTCTGCAAAAGTCTATAACATTAGCCTAATGGCTGGAGGTAATGGAGTCCTTGCTGAGGAGCTGGTAAATTAACTTCCAAGACTTAGAGACAGACATTCTTGTGGCCAGTGGTTTGCTCCAGCAGCCCAAGAAATCTGTGGGGACTCCCAGACTCGCTCCTGACTTTTCCCTTCTGGTTTGGAGGCCTCTTGAATTCATCCCAGGGATTTCAGGATTGTCCTACAGGTATCCATGGTAGGCAGGTGCTTTCTGGTGAGCCTAAGAGGAATTTTGGAGAGGAAATGTTTAAAGAGCCTTAGTGTTGTAAGAGAAGCAGTAAGGCTAGGAGGATGGTTTAATCTGCATGGGGATCTGCTCCCTCACTTCTTAGTCTAGAAGCTTCTAGAAGCTTACTTAGCAAAGTTGTATGGAGCAGAGGCTCTGAGTTTTCCTGGGCTTGATAAGGACTCGGATTGGCTATGACCTGGATGAAGTGCCTTGCCCATCCTCTTCTATGGCATTCTGACCTCTAAGACAGCTTGGACACAGGAAACTTAAATAGCATAGAGTGTAAAACCTTATCACAGTGTAAGCACATAGTAACTAGTGGTCATGATTGCAATATACAGACATGGGGTGACTTTTGTGTCACCCATCCATCTTTCTGTAAGGTCTGCCTCCTGCTTGGTCCCCCTTTCTTTCCCCATATTCCTTCCAAGGCAGCTTCGGCTGTCAAGTTTAGAGCTTTCCCCTTAGTTAGCTAAACTCTTATCTCCATCTGTGCACTTGGAGGCCCTGCTTCCAGCTGTGGCCAATGTATCTTCTTCTCCTCTGACTGGGAGGACCACAGCTTCCTCTAGAACCAAGAGTTGGCCCACAAGCCACTGGGGAAACCCCAGTACCTTTTCTCCCCTCCTTTCTTACTCTAGCCCTGCAGCTGCCTTTCCAGAAGAATGTTCTCCTCCTGCGTCCCTCCCCATGTTATTCCCTATGCCTAGCTACTGTTTCCTTTTGTCCCTCTGCCCAGACCTCCCTCAACAGCTCCTAACAGCATCCTTTCCTCTTTGGCCCAAATAGACTAGCCATGCTGGGGTGATTTCCACATCGTCCCATCTCATCTCAGCCTGTCCCTCTGGAGCAACTTGCCCACCTGTGCTTCACAATGTAATCCATATTCCAGGACATCCAAATCCTGGCTGCTGGACACAGCTCTGTCTTTGTAAGGTTTATCTGGCTTGGGTTAAATAATTCTTTTCTGAGCTCAGATACCTTCATGTAGCGAACATAGGGATGTATACATTTGGGCACAGACCCTGGTTTTTTATGTACATCTTTCTCAAGCTCTAGTCAGTAAAGACTGTTAAAAGGCAAGGCCACACTGGATGTGGTGCACCTGTGACACAGTTCCCTTTGTAAAACACGGGGCATTAAACAGTGACAGAAACTGTATGTAGTAGTTCCCTAGTGCTACAGAGATGGAGTTCTGATGCTGTTAGCTACTGCCCTCTATTCCTTTTATCCTCTCTCTCTCTCTCTCTCTCTCTCTCTCTCTCTCTCTCTCTCTCTCCCTCCCTCCCTCTCTCTCTCCCT
>NW_021604933.1:1392581-1413370 GCF_004785775.1 Grammomys surdaster | reverse complement strand
AGGAGATTCCAAAAGACAGCAGACCGTGTTTCTTCTCTTGAAAAGCTCCTACTTGGTAGGAGTAAGCTACGTTTATCTCAATTATCATCATAAAACATAAAAAGTTCTAGACTGTGGGAAACTTCAGGGTGCTATAGGGAAATAAAGAGATAATTCAATAATTCATATCTATCTGGGGTCAAGACAGAGGGATTGCAGATACAAAAGAGCTAAAATACTCTGTAGATCTAGATGGAGTTAGATGGGTAAAAATGTGTGGGAACCCAGACAGAACTGCATATACAAAGTCAATACAAATGTGTTGTGTACTATACACATATATGGGAAGAAACGAGGTTTGCTAAAAAGGGACGCAGACTGTAGATGACTGTGCTGTAGACTAGACTGTATGACTTTTCATGTGACTTTGAAGGGAGTAGGGGGAATTTAAGTTGACTCAGGGTTTTTTTAGTATTTTGGGGGGATGGTTGCCTTTTCCAAAGCAAAGCATGATGGAAGAGGGCCAACTTTGAAGAAGGAAAAAAAAATAATCAGCACTTCAGGTTTAGAGAGGTCCCAAGAGCATCTGAAGATGTTTGCCTCTTTCTGAACCAATCCATCATTGTGTGTCTTTGCCAGGTGCACCCGGAAGGAACGGTGTGAACGCTCCAGAGAACCCCGAAGGTTTGCCTCAGAGATGAAGCAGTGTGTCCGGCTGACAGTCCATCCCAACAACATCTCTGTCTCTCAGTACAACGTGCTGGTAAGGGTGGGAAGGTCAGACTCCAGGGAAAAACTCTCCCCAGCAATAAGCACCAAGGCCTCTCAGGAACACCTCTATATCAGGGGTGGGATATTAGCCAAGAAGTGTCTACTGGGGGCCCAAGAAAGGGGACATGGGCAAGAAAATTAAAGAAAAGATTCCAGTCATAAGAATAAGGAAATGACCATGCCAAAGGTAATTGAATAATATAAAATAAGGCTACAATGAGATTCCACCTCACTACAGGCAGAATGGCAATCATTAAGAACGAAAATAAAAACAAATGCATCTAGGCACTATGGAAATTAGCACAGAGGTTCTTCAGAAGACCGAAGGTAGATTCCCTTTCCCCCATATGACTCAGATATAATACCCACTCCTGGCTATGGGATACTTGAACATTGATATCTTTTAGCAGGACTATTCCTAACTGCTAATTTGTGGAACCAACATAAGTATTTGTCAACTATGGGCTGAATAAAGAACCAGGGTTTATATACACAAAGAAATCCTTTTTTTTTTTCAATCATAAAACAGAACATCTCCATGCCATTTGAAAAAAAAATGGGTGAAACAAGATCATGCTCTTAAGTGAATTTAAATCTGGCTCAAAAAGACCAATGCCATGTTTTCTTTCGTTTGTGGATCTTGGATATTATAGAGACCTAAAATCATATATTTACAAATGACATGAAAATGGAAGCTCTAAGAAGGGAGAAAATAGGCCTACTGGGAGAGTGAGGATAGAAAGGGGGATAGTGGATCATGAGTTAATGTGCTCAAAATACATTTTATATATGCAGAAAAATAGCATTACATGACCAAGCATAATAAAAGGTGTAATTTTTTTTTTATAATCCAAAATATGCAGTGGGTATAACTAACTACTCATTAGCCAACTTGAGATTAGTTGGTGTGCAAGTAAATATGGAATGATGGAATAAGTCCATGTAGCAATGAGTGTTGACAATTATCTCTTTATCTATGAAGGGAGCAATGTAGGTACGTCAGGAGAATGCGGTGCAGACCCAGAGTTGTAGCACTAGGCCTTTGGCAGTTAGTGTCCCCGTTTTACCAAATGGAAGAAGCGTCCCATTAGCCAACCTGGTCCTGCTCAGAATTATTCTAGCTCACAAATCCCCTAAGTGTTACCACTTTCTGGCACCAAATCCATTCCTATCCTAGTGGGTTTCTTTAGTCTCTGTCTCTACCTTCCACTGCCTTCCCTGCACGACTCTTGTAACAAGCTGGCTTATGTTAATAATTCTTCTTCCTTTGTCTGTCTCTTTCTCTTCCTCCTGCCTTTCTTCCTTCCTTTCCTCATTTCCCCCTCCTCTTTGTCTCTGCCTGGCTGGGTGGTTCACAGCTGGTCCTAGAGACATACAATGTCCCGGAGCTGTCAGCAGGTGTCAACTGTACCTTTGAGGATCTGTCAGAGATGGATGGCCTGGTAATAGGCAATCAGATCCAGTGCTACTCCCCTGCAGCCAAGGAGGTGCCCCGGATCATCACAGAAAATGGTGAGCAAGTGATCCCAGGAGGCAAAGTTGGGTGGCAGACTTTTCATTGTGCCTGGGTAGCAGAACTCATGACAGATGTGGGGTATTGATGGAGCCTAAGGGCAGGAATAAGTCGGAGGGCGGAATGGGCTGATGGTTAAAAGAGATAGAGGTGAGATGTTGAGATGTTGCTCCTTTGCCCTTGGAAATTAACTGGTACAGCCCTTTTGTCTCAGCCTCAGCTTAGCAACGAAACTTCTACCTCATCTTAGATGAGGAGGAGCTACAGAGAAGGTAGGTAGGGGCAAGTCTAGAACAGTAGTGATGTATGGAAGTGGTTGTCTGCTCATTTTAGCTAGCCTGGAGCAAGGATATGATGGGGCAGGTCCAATGGCTCCATGACAATTTGTTCACACTCACATGACTGAGTCTCTGGCTCTAGAGCACTTTCTTCCCACCCTCCCACACATAGCCGCCTGTTGCCTATAGCCACCTGTCCTGGGAAGGATGTGAGTGGACACAGGCTAGACACATGTAAGGGACAGGCTGTCTGGGTAGAAGGATTCCATGTTGTCTGTCCCATTTGGGTCTGTCACATTTATTCAGAGTCAGTTGATTAATGAGGCTCTCTCGGAAGGCAGAAAACAAGGCTGGAAGCAGGGTCTAGGGTCAGAGCTGTGAATTAAACATGGGCTCCAATGCTTCCTTGGAGCCAGCTGAGGAATCTAGTATCTCTTACCCCTATGGAGCCAAGTCCCACAGAGGAGGTAGTATCAGGGCCAGGTCTCTCTGCTCAGAGATGAGGTGAGCTTATCTGTCACATGTTTATACATATATGCAGTGCCATTCATACCATCAGCAACAGTTTTCCTGAGATACTACATGTTATTCCTCCCTGGCTACTTATCATTTTGATTCTATGAGGCTTTCAGGTACCGCACATGAGGACATTTGACTGCATGACCCGTGCGTGTGCATGTGTGCGTGTGCATGATAAGTGACTGGGGAGGGGGGAAGTCTAGTGACATAACAGAGAAGGGAGACTAAACCCAATTTGTTTTGCTTGTGTGTATATGTGTGTGAGGGGGCCATCCTGGAACTGAACCTTGCTAACTCAGAGGCCTATGAAAGCTGACAGCATCCCAGAGGAAGTGGCTCTCTTCCCCAGAGTACATTACTGCTAACGGGACTTTGGCTTGGGTTTTGAACTTCCCCTGGCCCCCATTGGTGGGCTCTGCCTTATAGGGGACCATCATGTTGTCCAGCTGCAACTCAAGTCAAAGGAGACCGGGATGACCTTCGCCAGCACCAGCTTTGTCTTCTACAACTGCAGTGTCCACAATTCGTAAGTGTCCTGGCTTTACTCAGCTTCTTGTCCCTAAGGTCAAGGTTCATGCAACGCTCGGAAGACCTCATTATGATTTCAAGGAATCATTGGATGGAGGCTTCCAAAGAGGCATCCTTAACACTAGAAGGCAGGTCTCTCTCTGGTACCAATAGTATGAATGGAAAGAGACTAGAAAGAGACAGACTCAAGAGCATATGATATGAGCCCTGCAAATCCCTAACCTATGCATCTTCTCTGGCACAAAGCTTCTACCCTGATTCCCTTCCCACTGTCTATTAGAGGTGATGAGTGACAGAAGTTCACACCTACACAGAGGAGGAATCAGAGAAGGGAAGCCTTTACATTTCTAGCAAGCCAACTAAATGCCCACCCACCCTGTAAGCTGGTCAAGACTTGCTTTGATAGGTACAATAGAAAGGTCAAAAGACAGAGTGGATGAGTCCCTGCAACAAAGACATAGGAGCCTGGTTCTGACTTTGTTTGACTTTGGCATCTCCTCCATTTAAATAGTAATTATGAGCAGGAAACTACCTAGAAGATTTAACCATTCTCTAGTGTTCTCTATAAGAGGGGATATAAGTGTACTGACACCATAATATGTAGTGATTGAACCAGATTAGTTACTTTGAATACTTGGTGGAAGGCACCTAATTTTCAATGCCTCTTGATTCATGGCGTACAGTATTGACAATGGGTCAGTAGTCACAGCACATCATAGTAGCTGGAAGGGTTTTTGCTGCAACAGTGAGAGCTTGTAGAATGTTAGATCACATCTTGCCAAATCAAGAAGCAAAGCAGCCAGCAGGCATTATCTTCAAGGTCTGCCTCCAGTGACTCCCCTTCAGGTCATAGTCCCCAAGATTCTACAAATTTCCCAAAACAGTACCACTAACCAGGAACCAAGAGTTCAAGCAAATAAGCCAATCCCTGGGGACATTACACATTCAACCTGCAACATGACAGCCCAAGAGTACTGTCCTATTTGAGCAGTCCTTGTCTGAGGCACTACCATTGTCACCACTGTGTATCAGACCTAAGTCTCCGCAGGATGGCTGTAAGGAGTCAAAGAGCCATTACAGGGTACCATTCAAACCCCAAGTGGCTCATTGATTAGATGCTACTCCAGCTTTTTGTTAGGTTTTTCTTGTTATTTTCTCTGTGAAATGATGAGATTGAACCAGATTGAAGATGTCTATTTTTTTTTAACTTTTTCACCATAGAAACAAATTAGGTATGGAAACCCAATATGCAAAATAGATACAAGAAGTGGCTGTTTACTAGGGGAATTAGGAGGCCAGGAACCCCTCTATCTAGGAGTCCCATGGGACTCTAGAGAGTCTCCAAAAAAGGGCTGTAGAACCTTCAGGGTTTCACAGAAGAACATTTGAAACACACGTGCCCTGACCCCCAACATTTCTGCATGTTTTAACATGCTATTCTGCATTCCTCTCTTCACAGGTAGGCGTCTAACATGATACTTGGTGGGCTCTAATAGGATAAAAAATTAGGGTCCATGTAGGCTATCTATGAGACTAGAAGTTAGCTCAGTTTGGGATCTTTGGGAAGGAAGCCTGTCTCCTTCCCAGCCAGAACCCAACTGTACCAACATCAGGGTTTTCTTCTCACTTCTTGCCATGGAGTTCCCGGTGATATCACCTCTTAGTGCCATCCTGTCTATAGTGTTACTCATTAGATGGAAGATTCACAAATTAATAAGACCACAGCACTCAGGCCCTGCCCTCCACTGGAACCAATATCAACCCAATTGCTTGGTCAAAGATTGCAGCCTAAGGGCCTCATGGAAGAACGAGATAGAACACCAAGAGCCTAGGAGAATCCCAGCACTGAGGTTTATAAAAGAAGGGCCCAAAGGGGCCAACCCTTCTTTGGCCAAAGGTTGGTCAAGTAGAGGAAATAGAAAGGCCCTACAGAAGGTGGACCAGCCTGTGGGGATCAGCTCTGCCTGTGTGGCACGGCTTTTGAGTTTGCAACAATTGGGAACCATGTTGATGTTTTAAGCAACAGAAGGTTCTTACAAAGTTTCCTGTCTCCTGGAGGTTAGGAGTATAGTTGGCAACTGTGCTGGGACACACAGTATAGAGACTGCAGCTTCAGTAGCTTCTGCTGTTACCAGAACATTGACATAGTCCATAACAGTGAGACTCAGGGGCAACTTGAATTAAAACCTGGTTTTGGTTTTGTCTTAGTTATTATAGACTCTGCTCCTTATTGATCTCCTATTTAGCAAAAGACAATGTCAACAATGTAGGGAGAGGGAGGCTCACAGGGTTCCAGCTCTGACTAAGGAGTTCATTCCATGCGGCCTTGAGAAAGATGGATTTGTATGAGACTTTCATTTGCTCATCATTCAAGGGTCATCTTTCAATAACAAAATGTTCTGCTAGATTCTAAAAACATAATTACTGGGGCTGAGGTTCTAAGATGTGTGCTTCTTCTCTGTGCCCAGATGTCTGTCCTGTGTGGAGAGCCCATACCGCTGCCACTGGTGTAAATACCGGCATGTTTGTACCCATGACCCCAACACATGCTCCTTCCAGGAAGGCCGAGTGAAACTGCCTGAGGTAGGTCCCAGCAGTGGTATGGGGAGAGGCACTGCTTGTAAGCATAGAACACACTCGGAGTCCATCTATTCAGAGGAAAAACCAAGAGAAGATCCTAGAGGTCTGTTCTTCCCTCCCAAACCTTGACTCTTCAGGGGTGGTGCGTAAAAGCAACGGATGAGCTGAGCCTTTCATAGGTGTCTTGTTTTTGGCTCAGCCCAGAAGATTTGGGTAAAATATGAGTATGAGTATCCTTTTTAGTTCTTACCTACCTCCAATGGAATAGAATGGACATGAGTCAGACGGTCAGTGGGCCCACCTTGGTATGAAAAGTTGCCAACAGGCTGACAGTCTTATCTATGGGTCTTGATCTTGGGGACAGGAACAGAAGGGCAGGTCAATTCCCTTGGAGGAGGAGGTCAAGCCTCCTGGAAATACCCATCTGAAATCTGCCTGGTACAATACAGAAGTCAGACAAAATGACTTCAAGGTCTCTCCTGCTCTCAAAATAGTGAACCTGACCAAGGTTTTGGGAACAGAAAGGCCAAGGCTGATAGGAGAACAAAAACAATGGTCTTTTGTGGACTATCAGTGCTTCTTGCCACTCTCTTGAAGGAGGCCTGCTTCTCCTTCTCTCTCACTTGTCCCCTTCCTGTTCCTTTTGTGATGAGGTTGTCCTAGATGCTTAGAAAAGAAGATTAAAAGAGCCAAAGAAAGCAAAGTAGGAGCTTCCAGCGTTCCCAGAACCACTGTGGGGTGTCTGTGGGAGATGGTGCTTTCAAGCACAAGGTGCCAAATTTATGCCTGGCTTTCTCAGCATCTGCTGGGGATCCATGGCCTCTCAGGGGATTTGATGCCAGGGCTCCTTAGAAAGGATCAGGCTTTTAGGAATATGGCTAATTACAAGGGCATGAGACAGACTGGGTTCTTGACATTGTTCTTCAGTTCCTCCATTTTCCATATGTTGTGCATGGTAACTGAGCAGGCCACTGCAGTAGGAGACTCCACCATAACTCAGAATCTTCCATGTCTCCCTGTCACAACATCAAATGGAATAAACTTGGACCCCTCTTTTTCTTGGATTTTTTATTTTATTTTATTTTTTAAGAGAAAGACTTTCTAAGAGTTCACTTCTGGTCCAACTGCATCCCAGTGCTGTTTTGAAGTAAGCATAGAGGGAGAGACTGAGTAGGGTTACTTCATCCCGTTGCTGTGACAACATCTTCCTAGTAGATGCCCCAAAAGGCAACTAAGTAAATAAATGTTTCTGAACTATTGACTGAGTCACTGAGAGGAGGTTATTGTTTTCAGAACTCAAAACAGAATTCATGCTTGCTAGTGTAAATGTAGCCTTTTAGAAAAACACCATTAGCTTTTTGGTTTTTGTTTCTACACATAAACTATAGCAGAAATAAAAGATATAAAGGGAAAGTTTGCAACAGAAAGAGGGTCTTCTATTCACAGGCTGGTCATCTAAATGTCGGCTATTATGGTAACCATTGCAAATGCCTGTGAGAAATCAACTGAAAAAGAGAAAGGGTTGGGGCAGAAGGATTTTAAAAGCCAAAGAATTGGGGAGTTTTATATAAGACTGTCTCCTAGTAATGTCAGAAGCTTTACCCATAAAGTCTCACCAACATGACTACCTAGACAAGAGCTAAATAATAGGCATGCCAATGTAAATGGGGGCAAGTCTATGAGTGAGTCCTGAACCTCACACAAAGAACTACAGGCATCTAAGGGACCCTGAGAGTGTTGGAAGAGTATACCAATTGGTTAGCCAACACCAAAAGGTCAAAAGGTCATCCCTGAAAACATATATGAGTAGCATATTCAGACTAAGTTATATTTAGAAAAATATGTATGTATTTATGTATGTGAATATGTATGTATTCTCATAGGGTGCATATCCAGTCAAGACTTAGAGATGCAAGCTGTATTTGATATCTGACTGGGTGACTCATGGTCTTAGAGCCTGAAGTTGCACTAGGCATAGGGACCAAGACCCTCTTGCAATGCTGGTAAGACTCAGACCACAGCAATTCTTCTGGAGCTCCTCAGGTTCATGTTCTTCTTTACCCTGTGAGGCGATACAGATGGGGTCCTTTTGTTTAGCCAAGAGTGAGGCTGCCAGGTGGCTTTTCATCTGCTGCACCATCTTGCATCCCCAAGTATGCTTTCATCTCGCCCCACACTGGTTTCGCTGGCTATCACCAGGGGTGTTGAGTTACTTTTTTCCCCCCCGAACAAAGAGCACGTTCAGGCGAGGTTATTGGTCTGGAATGGAGAACTGGTGGAGCATTGTAGTTGGGTTATGAACAGCAAGTATTCAGGCATAATTACAATTTTTAGAAATAGAATGTCCAGTAACATATGTCGTTTATAGTAACTATATCCCAGTTACAAGGGATGGTTTTGTTTCAACTAATGATGGCATTGTGATAACAACTTAGACCCTTAGATCAGCTGCCAGAGTCTGAGCAGCAAATAGAAAGGGAGATGAGAGGAGAGATGAGGTAGGCGGTGTCTCCCCGCTTGCTCTTAGTTCTCTTCTCCCAGTACCCTCTAAGGTTTCCTGCCATCTCCTGGAATGGCCTATGGCTGCTTACAGAGCTACAGGAGCCTCTGTCCTTGTGTGCCCTAGAGTTGCTGATTCCTCTACAGCCTCACCTGAACAGAGCCATCTGGCCCACACAGTAGGTACTGATGGTTGAGATGAACTGCTATAGAAAACAAATCCACTGGCAAAGAGGTGGTCCTCAATGGGTGGTTGCACGATTATTTCTTGTCAGAGTTGAAGAATCACAGTGATCCATTACTGAAGCTGTGTTCTCCAGGTACCAATCTAGAAAAGCTACACATACGTGGGTGGTTCCTGGGTGAACAATCTCAGAGAGGAGCTGCTACGTACTACTTTTCCTCTTGAGGTTCAACCAGTGTGCTTCCTCCAGAGAACAACTATAAGATCAGAGGAGGTGAAATACAGTCTGTTTGATCTGCAGTGTTGTACTTGAAAGGTTCTCCCAATGTCCACTGCCACCCCATGGCTCTGAGATGTCCTACACTAGGGCAGGTGTGACAAACTCTGGAACCCTAAAGGTCAAGTTCTCTCTAGAACTACAGAACCAGAAAGAAAGAGTCCCAGACTGCTGCTTGTCCCTGATGCTGAATGAAACCCACCCTTAGAGATAACGGCCAAAAGCATTTACTTAATCCCAGGTTTGACTTTGGAGAGAAATTACACTATCCCCCATTGTCAGTAATTCTGCTTTCATTCCATCAGACAACCATTCCTGGGAACCACCTCTGCCATGCATTTCACCTCCCTTGAGAAAACAAAACCAAGCCCAGCTCAAAAACTTGTTTCCAACCCATGAACATACATCCCCCTTTCAGGTATTCAATTACTGGGCTGCCATTTCTCCAGACAACCGCACTTTCCATCAATCTCACCTGCCCCTCCCCCTTGGGGTTATGGGTATTTCCTTTCTGTATTATTAGTTCGCTCTCTCCATAAACCAGCCCATCGTAGATCATGCTAATGGCATTATAAACTTGGGGAACAGCAAGAAAATATATGGTGCATTACATCTTTGTATTGAGCATCAGGGGTCTGAGAGGGTGAGTATAAATTTGGGAAGTTGTTAAGGCTACTAGGGCTGGCTCCCGTTTGGAAATGACTGGGGGACTGACGTGATACTGGGGGAGGAGAAGTGACCTACAAATCATGTTTTCCTTAGCCACTCCAGATCTGATGTCCCCAAGAGCTTTGCATTCTCCCAATTTCACTGTAACAACCGGGAGAAACAGAGCTCTCATCTTGCAAATACACCAGGGGCTGTAAATCCACAAGCCTGTCCCCAGCCGCAGGCAGCCCCAGCCCTGAAGGCAGTGTTCTCTTTCCCAGCCCAGGAGCATTCTTTATGTCCTTGTTCAATTATTTAAATATGCTGCGAAGCCTCTGCCTAAAGGAACAACAGGCAAGCTGGACATCGTGGATGGAAAGGCAGCTCTCTCTGGCCTTCATACATTGGCTTTGCTCTTCTGCACTCAGTACCCCTAGCCTCATTTTGTGCCTTCAAGTGGTGACCAAAATATACAAGAGGTGAACTGTTGACCTGGAATCATCTGGGTCCATCTTCAGAATTCCAAGTTATTAAATATTTGCTTGTGCCTCCAGCCATTGTCCCTCCATACCCTTGGTCTATTCTTACAACTGTAGAATGTAGCCACAGGGTGAAAGAGCCTCCAAGGGGGGCTGCTTCTTATTGCCTGCATTCAAGTCTCCACATAATCTTGTCAAACACAGGTGTTTTCCATTCTGCAGGAGTTGGCCCTTGCAAATGACAGTTCAGCGAAACACCTGCTTTGAAAAGAGAAGGGCAGTATGTTTTGGAGGGAATCAGTATGGGGTTAGATAATCATCTGTGGCTGAAAAATAAGACGAGCAGAAGAAAATATTGACTCATCGTTTGTGAGTCCCGAGGTTACTGCTCATTTGAATCGTCTTCATTGAAATATCAGGAGGATGATATGAGTTGTGTTACAAAACAAGGGAAGGGATGTGTGATGGGGGTAGGGATTGAATCCCTGTACCGAGTTAACTACATCAACTAGAATTATAACAGTAGCACAGAATGCCTACCAGATCCAGTGTCTAGTTAGGTGAGATCAGGCTGAAAAATAACAATGATTAAAATAATAAAATACTTCCCTGCTGATAAATAGCTCTTCCTCCCCGGCGAGCTTGCTCATGACCCTTGCTGTTTATTGTTAATCCAGTTGATTGGCATTTTAAATACCACATTTTTAACTAACTGAGGAGATACTGATTTCATTTTGCTTTTAATTTTTTAAGTTAGCATGTAAAGAAATATATTTGATCATGCTGTTCGTGTGTGTATTTGTTATTCTTTGTTCTTGATTGTTTTTGAGGAAGTATTGTTATTCCTATGGTAGAGATGAAAAAATTGAGGTTCAAAATATTTTATTGATGAATCTCAGATCATCTGTGGGCTAATAATGGGGCAGGACAGAAAGGAAAACAAGCCATTCTTCATATGTTATATTCATGAGATCACGTGTGTCATGTTTCCTTACTAAGCTGTTCTCTAATCTTCTCCAGACAGTAGCTAGGAAGCCTACGATTTGCTTCAATTCTGATGCTATCTACCCGGAGTAGTGTCAGATGCCACAGGTTAAAAGGCTCAGTTCCACAAGCTCACCCCCAAATTAGGATGCCCGTCACAAGTCACAAATATACTAACTGGTGTTTCTGATCGACTACTCCACAGGGCTCCCCAAATCTCTTCTTCTTCAAGTTTGATGCTTTGTTGTAATGAGAGTTCACAATTCTCAGAGAAACATTTTATTTACATTCTCTGGCTTACTAGAAAAGATGCTGCAAAAAAAAAAAAATACAGAGGAACAGCAAGTGAAAACTGTCAAGAACAAGATCTGTGGGGAGGGGCCCAGGGCTTCCATTCCTGCTTCATGTGCATGTTATCCCAGGATGTCCATATATTCAACAACTAGAAAGTTCCTGGCTCTTTCATGTAAGGTTGTTGTTTTTTTAAGGTTTATTTTTATTTTTAGCTTGTGCATGTGGGTGTGTACAGAGGTACCAGAGGAGGCTGGAAGAGGGTATCAGATCCCTTGGAGCTGGAGATACATACAGTTATGAGCTGCCTGATATGGGTGCTAGGAACCAAACTCCAGTCCTCTGCAATAGCAGTCCGTGCTTGTTACCTATAAGCATCTCCTGAGCTCCTTATGTGGAGTTTCTATGGCTGTTCCTTTATGTAGACATGATTGATTAACTCCTCTCAAAGTTCAACCAGTGGACTTACTCCAGAGAACAGTTGTAAGACCAGAGGATGTGAAATGTATTCTATTTGATCTGCAATGTTATTCTTAAGAGGTTCTTCCAACATCCACTACCAGGCTGGCCACTGGTAGTGAACTTAACCTTTAGTTCCTCTCTCTTCTCCAGCATCTGGAAAGATGTTCTCGTCCCACAGTTAGCTAGCAAATAGTCTCCATTCTCAGATGAGCTCCTCGGTGGCATAAACTTAAGTATGGTTAAGATAAGCTTATTGAGAACAACAACAGAAAGATTCCCATCCCCAGAATCGTTAAGGAAATTCCAAGGGTTCTAGAAGCAACATGCAAAGAACCAGAGGAAAAGCCCAAATAATATATTTTATATCATGTCCTAATATCCAGGATCATAAAAACCATCTAGTCCAGACCATGTTTTTATTTTATGGGTGAAGGGGAAATGACTTGTGGTTGGCTAGTGAGTCTCAGAGTATGTGGTAATGTAACAGCAGAATGTTATTCCTGACAAAGAGATATACTCAGGGGACCAGATAGATGTAGGGGAACTCAGTAATGGAGCCACTAGGAGTCCCTGTGTGAGTACTTCATAGTTCCCAGAGACCCATCTCCTTAGAGCCTTGGGACCTCCTGTGAGAGGAAAGCAAGACAGTGGTGGATCTTCACCACAGATCCTATTCCTTTTTTACTCCTTTGCATTTTAGATTTGTTGGTCAGTTTGTTTTAATGGTGGTGGTATATACCAATAAAAGCAATCCCATTCTATGGCCAACTAATGATTAGCTCTGCTTGCAGACAGGAGCCTAGCATAACTGCCCTCTAAGAGGCCCTACCCGGCATCTGAAACAGATTCAGAGTCTCACAGCCTAACATTAGCCAGAGCTCAGGTAGTCTTGTGGAAAAATTGAGGAAAGACTGAGAGACTGGAAGAGGGGGATAGGGAATCCAGAAGACCAACAGAGTCAACTAACCTGGACCCTTGAGGGCTTTCAGAGCCTGAACCACCAACCAAAGAACATATACATGGGCTGGATCTTACCTCCCTCTTATGCATATTGTAACAAATGGTGTTCCTGTGGGTTATTCAACAACTGGAGTGGGGGCTGTCCCTGACTCCGTTGCCTGGCTGTGAATCTTGTTTTCCTAACTGAGCTGCTTTGTCTGGCCTCAGTGGGTGAGGATGTGCCTAGTCTTTCAGTGACTTGAGGTGCTAGAGTGGGTTGATACCTGGATGGGGGTCTTATCTTCTTCAGAGAAGAAGGCAATGGGACAGGGGCTGTGTGTGAGGTAGACTGGGAGGGCTGCAATTGGGATATAAAGTGAAATAAATAAATAAATAAATAAATAAATAAATAAATAAATAAATAAATAAATAGGAGAATGCCATTCTAACCTATTCCAAAGTTACAGGGTTCTGCCTACCAGAACAGAACCATCTCAGAGAGGACTCTCAATAGGAAAGGCAGGAGACGGAAGGCATGCCTCCCCACTTGTCTCTCCTATGCTTGAGGCACTCAAAGGTACGGAAATGAGTCAGGTCCAGTAAGAGACGTGAAGTCTAGAAGGCTGGAATATGCTGAAGTGGTGGTATAATTCTGGAAAAGATAGAGAGGCAGGAGTCAGCTTAAAGGTTCCAATAAGTTGGAGGAAGAATTTGGAAAAGAAGAGGGACAGAGCTGCAACCTGAGCTGAGAGAGGCAAGGAAAGAAGGAACACTGGCTGCTGGCTTTCTCTGAGCCGTACCCATGGTAACTCATGCGATCTCCAGGACATACATTTGGAGGAAGAATTCTCATCCAGAGTTAGGTCAGCCAATGACAACAGGACTTTTAATGAGTGAGCAGGAGGAAACATGGACTCACTAACTCAATTCTATGACTTCCCACCATATCTCTCTAGCCACAGAACTCCCAGGTCAGAGTTCCTAAACTCCTGGGCTGACAATTTTTTTTTTGGGGGGGGGGAGGGTGGTGGTGGTGGGGGGAGTGTGGCAACTTCTCTGACATTTCCCATGAGTCTGTAGGTAGCTTTGCACCTGGCATCTTAGCAGACGGCAGGTCAGTCTGGGATGCTAGGTGGGAGGAAGGGCAGGGTGGTGGAGATGGCCTTGTCATGCCTTGTTGCCTAGGGGAAAATTGCCGTTTTACATTTCAATTAAGCAGGGGCACAGGGTCAAACATCAGCACTACTTAGAGGAAGATGTGTCCAGCCCATCCCTGGGCCTCTCCAATTATTATTAATGAACTTCCTCTCAGAACTGCCAACCTTTTAATATGCAAACTAGGCCTTTTAGGGGCCACTGCTAATCAGGACTCATTAGAGCACGCCTAACAAGCTTCAGTGAGAATCTTGCAGGGACAAGTGAGGAAGGCTTTGACTCCTGCCATCTTCTGGACAGAGCAAGGTTCCAGCCTTGCTCAAGTGGGTGTCACTATTCCATCTGACTGAGAGATCCAGAAGGGGTTCTACTCACCAGGACCTGTTATACAAAGGAGAGGAAGGATGGTGATACAAGCAATTGGCTTCTTTAGCTGTCCACCCATCTGCCAACATTGAGTTCTTTTTTTCCCCCTCACCCTGACTCAGTTTCTCTTTTAGGAAGGGGTCAGTCAGATTATTCAGAGGAGTCTGGAATTCACATCTTGTCAGAGCATGTGGGACCAGATAGATAGATTCCGGGGGTGCTCAGAAATGGAGCCTTTAAGACTCCCTATATGGGTGCCTCATAGTTTAGGTTTTCTGGTTGGTCAGTTTTCATGGTAGTGAAATACACAAATGAAAAGACTATTCTAATCTATTTCAAGGGTACAGATAAGTAAAATCACACTGTAATTCCAACTCCACAGTTCCCAACGGAAGCTCTCCCCATGTAGCAACATTCCATTTCCCCTTATTTTAGATATCACCATTCTCCTTTCTGTCTTGAAATATGACTACTCTAGCTGCTCTGTGCACATGGAGGCATGTAGAATTTGTCATTGTGGGGCTAGCTTATTTCACTTTAATGTCTTCAGTGTTTAGCCATGTTGTTGTGTGGGTCAGAATTTTCACCTTGTTTAGGGATGGATATTTTTCCATTGGATGGTATATATATATATATATATATATATATATATATATATACATACACACACACACACACATAGGGATAGATAGATAGATAGATAGATAGATAGATAGATAGATACTTTTATCCATCTATGGACACTTAGGATGCTTCTGCCTCTCATCTACTGTCACTGATGCTACTGTAAATGTAGCATACAAGGATCTGTCTAAGTTTCTGTCCTCAGCTATTTGGGGGACATCTGAGGGATGGGATATCAGTGTGCACTGCTCCCCATTCTTCTCAAGATACCCAATTCCTATCTAGTAGACAAAGGGATGTTGAATCTCAGTCTAGAGGTGTATAGGATCAAAAGCTCAGTGTCGTCCTGGTGCAGTTCTCAGTGACTTAAGGAATCAGTGGCCCATTTGCTTTGAGAGACAGTGTCCAGTTATCTATAAGATCCCTCTAATATCCTTTCCCCATGGTTTCTATGGTCAGCCTGCTCAAAAGTCATCTGGTTTGATAGTGCCTGGACAGAGGGAGGAATGTGGAGATAGTGGGACTTCCCTGGCACAAAATAGAGTACCCACCATATTGTCTTCTGATTCTATTATCTTCCAAGTCCATCCTGGCCTCTCAAGTTAGTGCTGAGTATCTCAAAAGAAGGGTGATTTGTTTCCTCCATTGCAAAGGTCCTCTGTAATCCCAGGGCTAGCGGTGTTGTTGCTGGCATCAAAGAAGAGCACTGTGTATCTGCCCTAAGGGGCATTTCCTCAGTTTCAACCACCCTCAGCACTTATTCAGAAGCTTCTAGACTGAAAATTACACTGAATACTAGTCCAGAATATTGGCAAATGACGCACTCAGCCCACATACTAGAGGCCCTCTTGGTTTCCCCAGCTGTGTTCCAGATTTGAGTTCTATGAACAGAGCTGAGGCCCAGGCTGTTGTCTGCATGTGTATCTACCCATATGGCCAATCTGTCCTCACTCCTGGCTGCCTGGAACTTGGCAGACAAAGATGCCATCAGTCCCTAGAGGAGCAGGATGCCCAGGCAGCAGGGTCAGTCTCTGACAAAGAAGAAATGGAATTTGGAGGGGACCACAGGCCTGTTAGAGCATCTTGGGTGGGATTAACTGGCATTAAAATTAATCTGAAGATGCCAAGGATAAACTCCAGGAGGAGTGGCTTCAAGATGATGACACTAGGACTTGAGATTTCTCAACCCTACTCCTTCCCCAATATGGGCGCTTGACCATCTGGGGAACCAACCATAACAAAGGTCAACATCTGTGTAATATTTGCAGAGGTCACTGTCCTTTTGGTGTTCCACATGCTGAAGCTGAGTCATGCCTTCTGTCCCTAGGACTGCCCCCAGCTGCTGCGAGTGGACAAGATCCTGGTTCCAGTGGAGGTGATCAAGCCCATCACTCTGAAGGCGAAGAACCTCCCACAGCCTCAGTCAGGACAGAGAGGCTACGAGTGTATCTTGAACATCCAGGGCATCGAGCAGAGGGTACCTGCCCTGCGCTTCAACAGCTCCAGTGTGCAATGTCAGAACACCTCTGTGAGTCACCCTCTTGGCCCTATTACTATGGGCTTCAATGAGCCCCATCAGCTCAGCTCCGTTGGGCTTATTATACCATTGGTCTCTGGGCTCCCTGCCCACTGGAATCCCTTTTCCTAGTCCCATACTTGTCTGTCCAATCCAGTCCCTGAACCTATGGTTTAATGGATACCAAAAAATCCACCAACTGTGACCTCTGATTGTAGTCTTTGTATGATCAGTGTCATCTGCACAAGACATACTGTTGGACCAGCGTAGGGTTCTGGAGCCCTGTTTGTGGGCAGATGTAACTATAGAAAGCAGAGCTTCTTCTTTCCCAAAAGGTGCTCTGGGAGGAAGACTTAGGCCCTTCCTTCTCACCCAGCCTGACCTAAGTGTTATATTCAAGCTCAAAAAAGCCCACAACTGCCTTTAAACCTACACAAAAGCTGTGCTAAGCCAAGATACATGATCCCTGCATTGACAGGAGTTGGCTTGGATCAGACGGCCCTTGACCAGTGTTTTTAAGTTCCACAGTTAAAGTCGAGCTCTGCCAGTGGGTGCCAGCAGCCCCCAGGCTACCAACAGCTGCCCACTGGATCCCTAGGGAACAGTGTCCCTGACTATGTGCCCATTTCCACCTAGTTTATTCCTTTCCTTCCTACTTTGCCTTCAAGCCCTGGCTCTGCTCCCTTTCACTCATCTGGGCTCCATTCTCTTCACCTAGATGCTTAAGATCAGCTGATGTTGGGTTAAGGACTTAGGGACCTATGATACTTTCCAGCAATGAAAAAAAAAAAAACATGGTTCTTTGCTGCACAAAAAGAGAAGTAGAAGTCAGGTATGATGGCCTGTGGCTATAACTCCAGCATTTGAGAGATTGGTACAGGATGATCACCACAAGTCTGAGTCTAATGTGAGCTACAGAATGGGACCCTATCTAAAAAAAAAAAAAAAAAAGGAAGGAAGGAAGGAGGCAGAAGAGGAGGAAAGTAAGGGAAAGAATATAAAGGCACAGGTTGGGGGTGCAGATCTATGTTTGGGGAGCTGAGATTGATGCAATTTGGGTACCATGTTTAGTGTCAAAATGTAAGAAGTATAAAATTAGATTTGTGGGCAAGTCTTAGCAGGACACCTGAAAGCAAATCAAAACTCTGAAGCTGAGGCTCTGCTTGCTGCCAGGCAACCTGTCCCTGCCCAAAGGAGATTGACTTAACTCAAGGTCACAGGTCCAGGCCTCTGTGCTCCTTATTTGAGAGTGTAACTCCAGGCCCCGAGAGTTCCACACAAAGTGCTGCGAAGGAACACCCTGATTTTCCTTTAGGAAGTAATCTGGGAAGAAATGGGCCTCAGAGAAACACATATGCCTGTTCTGTGTCACTCAGCAATGCACGGACTGATCTGTTTCCACAGCTTCTTGGGGTTAGGGAACACCTCTCCTGCTTTGACGGTCAGCCAGACTATTTTCCAGATGTCTTCAGTGTTATAACCCTGCAAGTACAGGGGACACTAGCTATGTCCCCAAATATCTTGAGTCAAGCAAATCAGCCCCAAGGGTTTGGCTGAAGTAATTTTTCCCCAAACAAGAAGAAAGAGGGAAGCTGGGATTCCTCACTGGACTCCACAGATACAATGAGATTTCAGGTTGTAGAGAAAACAACCTGTCTTCCTGAAAGAAGGTACCCCAGGGTGTGGGAAAATATCTGGAGTGAGGAGAGAGTCTGTGACCTTGGTCAAAGAGAGAGGGTCACAAACATCATTAGATGCCTCTGAGACCCCATGCATAGCCCAATCTGATCTTATAAATCACCAGTTAGACCTTCCTCTGTACCCTGGAGATGAATTGTCCTTCCAAGAAGCTGGGTTAGACCGGAGGCTTGCTCTCTTCAGTGCTGGATCAAAAACAACCTGGATTGCCATGTCCCCAGCAGGTCCAATTGCTGTGTCCTCCACAACCATAGAGCAAGGGTCACTTGCCCAATGAGCTCTTAGTAGTCACAGGAGAGTCTCTGGATATGAGATTGACACTAGGGGTGCCTAAGAAAAGGGTACAGAGGGGTAAGGCCAGCATTCTCCCCTCTTCCATGGTGTCTCATGAGCGCTTGGTGTTAGCACCCAGGCAGCCTGAGTGGGAATTCGACAGGACAGTATGGGTGTCTGTCTTGTCTATCTGATTCCAATGTCCAGGGTTTAAGGACTCACAAGATGACGAACTCCCCCATGGGGATCCTTTCATCTGGAAACCCAGTGCTCCAGGCCCTGTGCTTATGTGTGCTTCTGGTGCAGACCCAGGCCTCAATGCTCCTGAGTTCTCAGCCTCAGGTGCTTCCAGATCTACTTCTCGAAAATGTGGAATCCTGTGGCTGGATATATACAGAAGCCAAGGCTCTGACCAACCACCAAGGACAGCGCCAAGCCCTTTGGGGGCTACAGAGGCTCCCACAACTCTGTCCTCAGTCAGGTCTAGTTTCAGCTAGCTCTGGGGCATCAGGGCTCTCATACAACCTCAGCCACCTCTGCCCATGTGACCTTTCTTACTTTAACAACCCTAGTGATAGGAGAATCTTAAGTCTCAGGCACTGAGACAGTAGGAGTGGTAACGTCAAAATAAATTCAAGAGGAGTCCCCTGTCCCTACTAGATCCTCTGGATTCCTACAGTTCAGGAAGGCTCAGCCCTAGCTTTCCCCAGGAGCAGCTCTTTGGGAAGACAGGGGTATGGGGAGATCAGGTAGATCCCGGATACTGTTGATCTCAGCCAGGATGACATGCCTCCTTAATCTTGCAGATTAACGCAGATGGGAGCACTTCCAGATCCACTATTTGGGGACAGGCCTAGAGCCAGTGGCTATAGCTCCTGGGGACCGAGGGAGGAGCAGACGGATGGTTGCAGGCAGCAGCAGAGGAGCCCGCTGTAGGGATGTGTGGCCTACTTTAGACCAAGGCTCCAGGAAAATGTCAAGTGCTGCTAATAATAGAGCCTGCCACCTCCTCTCAGGCTGACGGTCACGAGCATGAGTGGGCTGCAAAGGGCACCAGCCCACCGCAGTGCTGGTCAAAGAGGGAAGGAGGCCATGAAGCCAACCAGAGACCTGGAAATAGACACAGCGCTCCAACCAACTCCTGCTGTATACAAGTGCTTTAGGAGCTTGCTTGTTCAACTAACAGAAGTCCCCAGCAGAAGCCCTCAGCACTTGGGACAAGGGTGTTCTGTTCAGAGGCAAGAATAACTCCATGTAGAGGTCTTTCCTGCCTTACAAGGAGAGAAAGCTGGGGGTCATATATCCCCAAGGGGATGAAGAAGTCATCACTAGAAGGATGGAGGTACACCAGCCTTGATTGAGACACTTAACCTCCTGGCCTTCAGGAGCCTGCAACCTCTCCTGCTTCCTGCATTCTGTGTCCTGTGCAGCCCTGAACTTTGTACAGATGAACTGCCTGCTGATTACAGAGAGCTATATAAATGCTAAGTGGTGCAGAGTGAAGGAGGTCAGGCGGACGGTCCAAGCTGCTCAGCTTGGGGGGGATACACAGAGAGTTCCTATTGTGGCCTATGTGTCCCATATAGATGCAGGTCACCTAGAGAGGGCAGATCTGCAGAACACAGCGACTTCCCCAGAGGCTCAGGACTGGTGGGGGCACCTGGGGTTAATGATGTCTACAGTATTTCCCAGTTGCAACCTCAGAAAATAGGAGAGAGAAAGAAAAGGCATTGCCCAGTGTATTTGCTCCTCGGAGCCTTTTGTTTTTCAATTTTCTTCAAAAGGCAAACGCACACAGACGTGTGCATGTGGCAGAGCCCATAAGCAGTCTCATGTGCACACAGCTCCATATGTACCACGTGTCTGGCACAGAAACACTCAGTTCGTGGCAGCTATTATTATTCTCCATAAACATAAACACAGGCAGCACAAATAGAGTTTCACAGAGCGTCCCCAGGTGTATACACTCAGATCAAAACACACAGCATTCTTTGGGGCTTTGAGCAGGTGACAGACGCTGTGCTTAGAGCTCTGTATGTATTATCTTCAGGCCACATGGCAATCATCCAAGGTGTGTGATGTTTCTTAATTCCAACTTTCCAAATGAGGGACCCAAACTTTGGTCATTTACTTGTGTTCATATTCTCCCTCTCCTCTCCTCTCCTCTCCTCTCCTCTCCTCTCCTCTCCTCTCCTCTCCTCTCCTCTCCTCTCCTCTCCTCTCCCA